>NC_048233.1:87702553-87762766 GCF_002007445.2 Ailuropoda melanoleuca
CGCCCCTCCCCCGCCAGCACCCCTTCCCTGGGGCCCTCGCTGGGCGCGCCGCGCACGGCCCCCTCGGGGCCCCACTGGCCGCCCCGACTGATAAGACTGTCCTGGGCGGGTGGAGACGCGCCCGGTGGAGCAGGAGGCCGGGGGCGGGCCGGGCCCGCGGACCGAGCGCCGCTGCTCTTCTCCAGCGCCCCGCGCCCGCCCGCGCGGTGTCCGGGTGGCGACCGGGGCGTCGCGCTGCGCGCGGGGCGGGGCGAGGGCGGTGTCCGCAGGTAGCCCCGGGGGCGGGGAGGCCGGCCGGGACCCCCAGCCCAAAAAGCCCAGGGGGAGGAGCGGCGCTGCTGCGGTGCGCGAGGGCGGCCAAGTTGGGCTCTCCGGCGCGCGCGGCTTCGCGTCCTGCTTCTGAGAGGAGGAGGGGGACGGTCCCCTCCTAAGCTGGGCTCGACCCCGACCGTCCGAGCCCCCGAAGACCTCAGGGGGTGACTTCATCGCCCCCTCTTCTGGACGCCGCGCGTCCGGGGCGCACCGGAACCGGGCAGCGAGCCGCGCCATGCTGGAGGGCGACATCGACCTCGAGGGGTTGTCCCCCAAGGAAGCCCCCGCAGCCCGTGAGTATCCGGGGGCGGCGCGGGGGCCGAGGGACCCTGAGCGCGGCGGCATTGGCGTCGGGGACGCCCGGGGACGGCCGCTTCCCCGGGACTGAGGGGCGTACGGGGGCAGGAGACAGGGACCCCGGTGTCCGGTGGCGGAGAACGCCCCGTGCTGCTCCCTGGTGAGGGGCGGGGGAGGTGACTCGGTCTGCGGCAGGTCACTGGGGTCACCCACAGACAAACAGACGGCAGACAGACCACCGGGGGCCAGGCCGGGGTGGGCTGGGGGCAGGCATCTGCCAGGCCGGCCGCGCGTCCCCAGTCCCGGGAGAGCATCTCCCAGCCGTGCGGCGTCCACGGCCCCGGCGGATGGAAGCTTTTCGGATGTTTTTACAGGCGCTATTAATACACATAATATTTCCGTGCTATTCTGGAGATTTATTTGCGATATAAAGTAACTCCTGTGACTTGAAGTCATCATGGAAACTGCAGAGGGACTGCGGGGCGGGCGGGGGTGAAGGGGGGAGACAAATGAGGTTTGACTGGAGTTGGGAGGGGGAGTCCCTGACTTCCTGGGTCCCTCCCTGCACATAAATCACGACCCTGGATATTTTTATACCAATAACTTTAAAATAAATGACCCAAGCAGTGTTTCCTGGATGATTTCCCTCCCAGTTCAGAGGTTATTAAATAAACCCCAGAGCCAGGGGACAGTGGCAGGGTCTATACCCTGCGCTCAGTTTTATTTAATTACACAGCCGAGCTCCACCCTCCTGGAGCGCCCTGGCTAGGTTCGCGTGCCCTACAATCAGAATGCCACCTCGGAACTGGAAGCTGCTAACTATAGCATGGGAAGCTCTCCTTACTCCTTCTCCCTGCCTCTCCTCCCCCACCCCCTTTTTTTCTTTTTGGATTCCCATGGAGAAACTTATCTGACGTCTGCTCCTGAAACAGCCCAATTTGGCTTCTTTCTAGAAGTGACACTATATACTCATCAAATAAAGGGCCCAGGAGGAAGAGAGAGGGGCCCTGCCGGCAGAGCAGGGTGCAGGAGGGGGAAGGGGGAACCTGGCCAGGCTGGCCTGCCGTCTCGAGCACCCTCCTCGAGCTCATGGGTAGACTTGGCCCGCTCTGTAAGCAGCTGGTTACGTGAGCCCTGAACTCAGTGTTCGTGGACATCTAACCAAGCTCTTACGTGCACCTGGGCATAGAATTCAGCACTGCACACATTTACTCCTCCATCCAACACTGTGAGGTGGGAGCAGAATCATCCCCGTTGTACAGACAAAGACACTGAGACCATGGAATCAGGACACGATGGTTCCAAGCCCAGAGCCCGCTCCTGTGAGGCTCTGGCTGTCCCTTACCCCATTGCAGGCAGAATCACCCACAAGAGGGTACTAGCCGAAGGCCTGCATTTTGGTCCTTATAGGCTTTAAGTGGGGGAGTGGGCTGGGTCTCAGCTGTGAGGCTCGGGGAGCCCTGGTGGATCAGCTCTGTGGCATAGCTGTGGACACATTGGCTGCAGACTGCTCGCCTGCCTCGGGGCTGGATGTGGAGGGAGGCTTTCCCTGCCTCCTCTGCTCTGGGCTTCGGGGCTCTCAGGTGTGAGACCTTAGGACTGGCGCCCCAACGTCCATTCCTGGTTTGGCCCCGGGGATCCCTGTCCCAGTGCAGCAGGCATGCGAGAAACTCGGTGACAAGCCCTCCCGGCAGCACGCCACTCTCGAGCTCTTTCAGTGTAACAGTGCTCCAGGGGCCACCATTGGCACTGGCGGGTGAACCCCACCTTGTCTGAACCGGAAGCTGTTGCAAGGAGTGAGTGCAGCCGTAGTGCCCATCCCGAGCCCCGGCTCCACTGCCTGCAGCCGTGGGACTTTGGCCAACGTACTTAACCACTCTGAGCCTTATGTGTACGTCCAGAGGTTTGCTGTGAGGATGACTTGAGCCTGGAGCCTTCTGCCTGGTGTCTCCGCTCTGCACGAGTCCTGGCTCATTGTCGCCTCCCCGGATCATCACCATCCTTACTACAAGCTCCAGTCCATACGACCCAGGTGTGAAGTCGTACCTGGCATTCCGTGACTTATCCTGGGACCAGCTCGTTCTCGCTGCCCTGGAGCAATTGATTGTACAGATGTCACTTCCCACTCTGCTGCCTTTAGCGGCTCCCTCATTACTTATGCACAGGATCTGTATTCATAAGCCCCTGGTCCGCGCCTCCCACAAGGGCAGGTGGAGTTAGGGTGCGGTGGAGGTGGGCATCCCTCCACTGGATCCTGTCTGCCCAGCTCACTCCTGGGCATACCTCAAAACCCTGCTGGGATGTCCCATGAGCCTGTCTACACAGACGGCACGCTGGGCACAGAGGGAGGAAGGGAGGGAGGGAAGCAGGAGAGAGGAGGAAGGGAAACTGGGGGGAGGGCAAAGGTAGCTAAGTTCTCCGAGCGGTCCCGCTGCGTGCGGGGCACGTGCAGATCCCGCTACAGAGCCTTTGCTGCATCGCCCTCTCCGTGCGCCGCACCCACTTACAGATGAGCAAACTGAGGCATGGAGAGACTGTTGAAAGTCAAACCGCTGATAAGTGCCAGAGGCGGGGTCTGCATCCCAGGCAGCCTGGCTGGGCGCCTCCGCACAGAAGGGAAGGGCGAGCTGTCTCCCGCAGCGTGCACTCACCCACTCAGCAAACAGTCCTAGATCGCCTCCTGGGTGCCTGGCACCGTGTCCTGGGGGTGGGGGGACAGCAGGCAAAGCCATGGCCCTTGTGAAACTTTCTTGACCATGGAGGAGAATTAAATATCCAACGTATTGGCTTGCAATATGTCCCACGGAGAAAAGGAGAGCAGGAAAGAGCCAAATGAGGGTCCGGCAGGAGGTGGGTGTGTGTGTGTAGAAACAGGGTGGCCAGGGAAGCCCTCATGGATGAGCACAGGGGACCACCTCCCTGAAGGAGACTGGGCAAGAGCATTCTGGCCGTGGGAACAGCAGGTGCAAAGCCCCTACAGAGAGCGGCCAGGGTCCCCGGAGGGAGGGAGCAGGAGGGACAATGCAGACTGTGACGGCCTCGGGCCACCTTAACCTCGAGGGGCCTGGGGCAGTGAGAGGGGAGGGCAGGGGATGACTTAAGTGTGGGCAGGATCCCTCTGGCTGCTCCTTGGAGAACAGGCCGAGGGGGCGAGGGCAGAAGCCGGTCCTGAGGCTCTCGCTGTACCCCAGGTAGCAGGTGCTGGAGCCGTGGGTTGGGAGGCAGGTGGAGGGTCAGACGCTGCGCGTCTGTCGCACACACACAGAGCGGGCAGGGATTGCCCACACAGCGGCTGTGGGGCTGGCGGAAGGGAAGCCTGAAGAGCAGCTGCGTGATTTGGGGAACAGGAAAAATAGGAGTTTTGTTTTTTTTTTTTTTCTGGAGTAGCGGCGAGTAGGTAAGGGAATTGCATTGGGGTTTTTTGTTTTTTTCTTTTAAATTGAGGTTAAATATACGTAATATTTTAATCATTGAAAGCGTACACTTCTGTCGCATCCCTTGCACTCACAGTGCTGTGCAAGTGTCACCACCGTTTCTAAAACCTGCCTTCATCGTCCCAGACAGAAACTGAACACCCGTTCAGCAATAGGTCCCGTTCTGCCCCACCCAGCCCTAGTTACCTCTAGTCTTGCCCCGGCCTCTATGAATTTGACTATTCTAGATACTTCCTGGGTGGAANCTTCCTGGGTGGAATCATGCCGTAGTTGTCCTTCGGTGTCGGGCGTGTTACACTTGGCATGTGTGTCAAGGTTGATCCACGTCCTAGCAGGTGTCAGGTCCACAATATCCCGTCGTAAGGAAGCACCATGGTTTGTGTATCCGTTCGTCCGTCTGTCATGGACACTTGAATTATTTCCACCCCTTGGCTGTTGTGAATGATGCCGCTGTGAAAACTTGCATACAAGTCCCCGCTGGTGTCCCGTTTTCTGTTCTCGTGGACAAACACCTAGATGTGGAATAGCTGGAGCGTGTCTTTATCTTTTTGAGGAACCGCTGTTTTCCTCAGGGGCTACGCCGTTTTACATTCCCACCAGCAGTGCACAAGGGAGTTCCCATGTCTCCACATTCTTGCCAACACTTGTTGTTTTGCATTTTTTTAAATTGCAGCCATGCTAGTAGGTGTGAAATGGTATCTTGTCCTTCTGATTTGCCTTGGCCTAGTAACGAATGATGTGTGCATCTTTTCATTGGCTATTGGTATATATTCTTTGTTTATTCAGTTCCCTTGCGTGTTTTAATGGGTTGTTTGCTTTTTGTTGTTGGATTGTAGGAACTCTTTATATATTCTGGACGCTAAACCCTTACAGTAAGTTACGTGATTTGCGTGATTTGCGAGTATTTTCTTTGATCCTACAGGCTGTCGTCGCTTTCTCAATAGTGTCCTCTGATGCACTTGTACATACAAAGAGGTTTTCTTCTGTGCTGTGATATGACTAATAGAGGACACTGTCTCGTGCCACTGCAATTTGATGCACAATCCACTTTGACTTGAACCGACACTGATGATCCCCCTTCTCTGGGCCAGTTTCAGTGCCCGGGGCTGGGGAACAGGATAGCCAGTCGTTGCCTGCACGGAGTTTACAGCCCATGTGGGTTTATGTTGGATTTACATTGTAGAAGCTTCCTGATTCTGTCTGAGTAAGCTGTGTGTGCAGAGGATGGTCCATACTGGCAGCCCCCCCCACCTCTGAGCTGCTGTCTGGAGGGGAAGGAGGGGTTCAGCTCTCACTTCCCTTAGACCACATACCAGATCAGGCTCAATGGATGGATGAATGGATGAATGGATGGATATGTGGGTGGATGGGTGGGTGGATGGATGGATGGATGGATGGATGGATGGATGGATGGATGGATGGATAGGTGGGTGGATAGGTGGGTGGGTGGTTGGATGGATGAATGGATAGGTAGGTAGGTGGGTCGATGGATGGATGGATAGGTGGGTGGATAGGTGAGTGCATGGATGGCTGGGTAGATGGATGGATGAATGGATGAATGGATGGATATGTGGGTGGATAGGTGGGTGGATGGATGGATGGATGGATGGATGGATGGATGGATGGATGGATAGATATGTGGGTGGATAGGTGGGTGGGTGGATGGATGGATGGATGGATGGATGGATGGATGGATGGATAGGTAGGTGGGTGGGTGGATGGATGGATGGATGAATGGATGGATGGATGGATATGTGGGTGGATAGGTGGGTGGATGGATGGATGGATGGATGGATGGATGGATGGATGGATATGTGGGTGGATAGGTGGGTGGGTGGATGGATGGATGGATTGATGTGGTAGCTGACAGTTTTTGCTGGCATGTCCTCTCCTGGGCACTATTGCAAGTCACCTCCTTACATATTCATTAAGTTGAGAATAGTAGGAGTCCCTTTTGAAAGATGAGGAAACTGAGGAGAGAGAGAGCAAGTAATGTGCCCACACTCACAAGAGCGCCCAATTGGGTGGATAGCCACACCCGGCTGTGCAGGGGAAACCTGGAGACTCAGGCAGAGTTAGGGGCAGCCGGTTAAAGACTGGAACTGGGTCACAGCCAGCTCAGCTGTTGCCTCCCCAGCTCACCGGGAAGAGGCCTTCCTCTGTGGGGCCTGGGCTGCTGCAGGAGCCCCAGCAGGGAGCCAGTCACAGCTCGAGAGATCTTCACCTCTCCAGCCCCTACCCTGCACCACTCCGCATCCAACCCGGCCCTCAGCCTTGAGTGCTGGGGGCACTGTCAGAGTGTCATGCTGCGTGATGAAGTATTATAAAAGCCTCCCAACCCTCAGGAATCCATTTGACGAGGGTCACGTGGCTATTAGGTAGACAAATTACTAGGTTCATGCGTTCAGCCCCTGGAGGGACCTGCGTGTGCTGCCGAAGCTTGGCCTGGTGTTCAGCTCGCTTTCTTCTTGCAGCCCAGGGGACACGTCTCTCCCCTCAGGGCCTGTCATGACCATTTGGCTGGGCTCCCACACATACCCCAACCCCCCAGGACCCGGACATGCCTTCTCCACCTCCACGGGTCAGCAGAGAAAGCCCCTGTCTCAGTTGCACCCCTGTTTGCCTCTGGGCGTGGTCTGCAAACATTACCCTCGACACTCAAGATTTAATCCTTCCCTTTTACACTCAACCGGAATTATTTCTGCCCACGTATGGCCTCTGCTGTCTAATGACTTTTAATGCTTTTACACGGCACTTCAGTGCAAACGTCTGAACGCCCCGTTTGCGGTGGAAATGGAGCTTTTGACATGAGCTGTTGGGGAGGAGGCGTGACCGGGCATGATTTTTATTGCATTGTGTTTCCCGGACAGTGAGCAGCGGAGCCGGAGCCGAGCAGGGCGCTGGGGGGAGGCCCGGGCTGCTCTCTGCCCGCTGCAGACTCGGCCTGGCCGTGAACCCTGGACCCCAGCTCTGCCCTCCATCGGGGCTCAGATCGCTTGGCCGCCAGCACACCTGCAGAGCTGGGCATGGTGTCTCGTCCCCCTCGTTGGCCCTTGGCCTGGGCCGGTCCATGCCAGTTCCTATGCACATCTCAGACCTGCCCACTTCTCTCCGAGCCCGGGCCACCTTCCCCTGTTCCACCGTTGCCTTCACACTGCCTGGCCCTGTCCATCTCGCCCCTCTGGGTGGCCTCCCCCGCCCTCCCCCGGCCCCAGCCCCGCCGGTCGAGCCCACCTGCCTCCAGACTCCCTGCTCGGCCCCAGCTCTTGACCCGCAGCCTCGCTGGCCTTCCCGTGGTGCTTCGGGCCCGTGTCCCTGCTCCCCACGGTCTTGGCACAAGCAGCCTCTGGGGCTGGAGCACCGTCTCCCCCTCTGTGCTCTGTTTCGAGAAGGACTATGCAGTTCTTTTGTGGAATGTCCCTTAATTGGGATTTTTTTCCCTCAGGTTCAGACTGGGCTGTGTGTTTGGGAGGAAGGCCACAGGGAGCAGTGCGTGCCGTGGCTTCGGGGCACATGCTGTCCACGTGCCCTGTGTCCGTGACGTTGACCTTGCTGGCTTGGCCGAGATAGGGGTTGTCAGGCTTCTCCACCGAACAGTTCCTGGCTTCTCCTTTAACATTGGCGTCTGGAGCTCTGGAGGCTTCTTGACGGGCCACGGGGGGTTTCGATCAGAACCCTCAGCTTATGAACCCATCCTGGGTACGGTCTTCCATGGGCTCCTCTTTAACCGGTGCTCCAACATCAGCTCTCCCTGCCAGCACCACCAACGGTTCGCTGTGGCTGTAAATTCAACAGTCTATGACTAAGAATACAAACAATTTAAGCTCTCGCTTGGCCAAACCTCCAGGAGTGGTTAGAAGCAGAGCAATAAATTGAGTCTTGACCTCGACTGACCACCTCATTTACACACACCTCCCCAGCCTTCACGTCAAAGGGCAAATTGTTAAGTAATTATGTCGGTGATTTTAATAAGTAGGCATTGGAAGAGGTGCTTTTCCACCCTTAAAGAGCTCATGAGCGTCCCAGATCCCCTCCAGAGACCCCTGAACAAGAAAGCCAAGGCCAACACCCTCACTTTCCTGATAACAGAAGGAAACTATGGCTCAGAGAGGTTGAGCCATATCCCCAACGTCACACAGCAAGTTGTGGCAGAGGAGAGACCAGCGCTCATGTGTGTTTTTACTCCAAGTCCTCCTCTCTCCCTTCTTCATGAATATAAGGAAGAAGTTAACATCTAAGGGTGATAAGCCTTGAAAGTCCCTGCAGAAGGTCCCATGGGAGACCAACCTTTTAGTTTGGTCTAGCGCCACTCGTGTTCCTGCCGCCTTGGAAGAGCCCTGTCTCGCCAGCAGAGTGTCCGATGAAGCCCTCAGCTAGTGTGGAAATCTCTCCCAGCTCCCTAGGTGGCACTCACATGCTAGCGGACACGGGATGAGGCATGAGAGCTGAACCAGGGTTCACACCCCTCACGTAGGCTCCACCAGGGACTCTGTTCCCTGGGGTGGAGGGAACCAGGTGCAGGGTTAAGTGTTTGCTCCTATCACCGGTCCTTTCCTGGAGGGAGGGACCGGCAGTGTGGTTGAATCTGCAAGACTGCTGTGCCCACGAGGAGAACGCAGAATGTCCCCAAAGCACCACCCGGGCTGCCTTGCATATGGTACTGAATTCACTTTTTATTGTTAAAAAATACCGTGCGTTATCCTCCCATCCCCCAAAGAAGAGATTACAGTCAGTTTATACATGTGGATAAAATATAAGAAAATAGCATACATTAACACCAGGACAAAAGAACAAAATAAAGGAAGCCAAGAATGGAGCCAGGGAAGAGCCAGGAGTGAGCCCAGGGCCTGGCAGGCAGAGAAGCCGGGCCTGCTGGTCACATTGACCACAGGGCCGTGGAATGAGAACTGACCAGTCACTCAGGAGGGGCTCTCCCCAGCCACCCCCAGACGGCAGCCACAGGGCCTTTGCACAAGCAGTGCCGTGCCCTGGAGAGCACTCTCCCTCTGCCTGCTTCTCATCTTCTTGCCTTAAATGTCCTCCAACAGACAGACGGTCCTAATCCACCCCACCCACTGGGAGTGCCCAGTCCCCACACTGCCCACGTTGGTCTCTGTCCTTTGAAGCGCTGTCGTACTTCCTACTTTGATGTTTTAAATTGAGGGGTAACTGACATATAGTAAGATGCCCAGGGTCAAGTGTGCACTTCCCTCGTACATCTATGTAACCTACACTGCATGAAGAAATGGGATATTTCTATCACCCCCAGAAAGTGGCCGGGTGCCCGTTCCCCCCTAGCCCCCACCCATCACCATGGAATAACTCTAAAAGTCTTATCATGGAAACATATGGTGTGAACTCTTCCTGAGTCCCGCGTCTGGTGCTCCGCACAATGTTTGGTGCCTATGGAAATAGTGGGTGTGTGGCCGCGTTTATCCCATTGTGTGGCTGGACCGCAGTCTGTATCCATCCTTCTGGAAAGATTGGTTGTTTCCAGCTTGGGGCCGTCGTGAAGGAAGTTGCAAGAAACAAAGCGTTTTGTGGACGTCTGGAATCCTGGGTCATAGGATAGAAGTGTGTTTGTTTAGGAAACCGCCAAGCGGTTTTCCAAAGTGCTCCCACACTTTCCGTCTGCCCCCAACAGTGTCGGAGAATCGTCATGGGGCTTTTATTTTTATTGTGTGCTGTCTGGGCATCCTCCACTCATTAAACAGGTGGGCAAGGATCGCCTCTCCTGTGCGTCCTGAATCCTTAGCGCCTGGCACAGGGCACAGAGGGGGTGCCGGAAACCTGTGATTTTTTTCTGCTAAGGGTTCAGGACGCACAGGAGATGCGATCCTTGCCCACCCTGGCTAATTGGCCAGGGATCCACGGGCCTCACTGAACTTCAAGTGGCTGGAGTCCCTGCCCTGCTGTGACAGTGGGGACAGTGGTGCACGGCGATCCCGCGTCTGCTTGGAGACAGCCAGACACAGCCGAGGGAGTGTTTGGTAATAGGGCCAAGGGTTTTGTCGAGGACAGGGTCAGGAGCCCCACGTGCCCTCCATACAGGATGGCCTGCATTGCTGCCTTCTGTTAAGGTTCTGAGTCAACCGTCCCCAGATACTTGCCGCCGCCAAAAGAAAGTCCCAGGAAGGCTCTTATGGAGAATCTCTCTCACCGCCCCCCCCCCGCCCCCACCACCCCGGGGGAATCTTTGCAGGAAAACCTGTAAATGTGACTCTGATTCTTTGTGTGGGGATTAAAGTGGGTTGTAGCCACACAAAGCATGCCTGTGGAGAAACAATCAACACATAGGTCTTCTCTCTACCTAAAATTAGCTGGAAGTTTCATTGTGTGTTTGAACTCCTCTTAGAGCAAGGAAATGAAATGTCACCTGCTTGTGGGGGGAAGCTCATCAGTGTGTTCTCAAGAGAGGCCTGCTTCCCGTTGCTCCAAAAGCATTTTATTTTATTTTTTAAAAGATTTGATTTATTGATTAGAGAGAGAAAGCGGGTGGGTGCACAATGGGGAAGGGACAGAGGGAGAGGGAGAAGCAAACACCCCGCTGAGCCGGGAGCCCGATGCAGGACTCGATCCCAGGACCCTGGGATCATGACCTGAGCTGAAGGCAGACGCTTCACCGACGGAGCCACCCAGGCATCCCCAATGCGAAAGCGTTTTAAAAGAAGGAGCCCAGTAAGCGTACGATAAGGCAGTCCTTCATGAGCCATCGGGAAATGCAAAGTGAACCCACAGTTCCAAAGTCTCCCACACCCACCCGAGGGGCCAAACTGCAAAATGCAGAGAATACCGAGCCATGGCGAGAGCAAAGCACGTGGCCCTCTCCCGTGCTGCTCCTGGGAGTGTGAGCTGCTCCTCCGGGAAACCGGAGGGTTGGGTTGACTATTGCTGAACCAATGTGTGCTTGGTGGCCCAGCAAAGTCCCTCCGCTGAATGCACACACTTGTTCACCCAGAGCCCCGAACCTGACGCTCCCCTGATGCCCGCCGGCGTTGGGACAGAGCAGCGAACATGGTGCTTGGCCGCATTGGAGCGCTGCACGCCATGGGGGTGGTGCCTGCAACCACTCCCAGGGTCAGGGAAGAACCCCAAAGACGGTGATGAGCCAGGAAGGCCAGACACAAAAGGATACGCGGTCTATGATCCTGTTTATAGAACAGACGTAAATGCGCCACGTGAATCTGCGGAGACAGGAATCTGGAGAATGGATTCCCTTTGGGGTAAGGAAGAGGGTGGGGCCTGGCCGCATGCGTATACAGTCAGCAGAGACTAATGGAGCTGCTCACGTATCCCGTGGAGGGGGGGCACTTCCATAAGGTGCTTTTCCGAAGCCAGGAGGGGACGGAGCCAGAACCCACCCCTGCTTGAAGCCACCCGAGCAGCCCTGCAGAAAAGCATTCCTGCTGACCCCGACTCCCAGCGTGGAATTATGATGTGGCTTCTTCTCCCCTCGGCCCCGAGCTCCCCGTTGAGCTTTGCCTACGGCCAATCCCTGCCCAAGGGTGAGGGGCCAGTGTAAGAGCAGTCGGAACACATGTTGGGCATCTTCCGGAGGGCTTCTCCCATGGTGGCCCCTGGCCGGACCATGGTCAGGGACCTCCTGCTTTCCATCACAACACCGTTCTGTGAAAGCCGGGCTTGCTCCAGTCCACGCCGCTCGCTGGCATACATTCGAAGCGGGGTGTCTAGCTCACGAAGAAGTCTGAACTAGCAGGAAGTCCAAGTTCAGGAAAGACAAATTCCAAGGACGAGTCCTCCCTATGTATACACTATGTATAACAAGTGTATCAGTTATCTTGCGCCGTGTGACAAATGACCTCAAAACCTAGTCTCTTAAAAAAAAAAAAAGAAAACCCGTGTGTTATGTCAGTTTCCTTCTGCGGGCCAGCAGTGCAGGGATGGCTTAGCTGGTGCTTCCAAATCGGGGTCTCTCATGAGGTTGTGGCCGAGGTGTGAAGGCTCGCACTCACACGGCTGCTGGTGGGGGCCTCTGTTCCTCACCCCGTGGACCTCCCCACCGTGTGGACCGGCTTCCCCCAGAGTGGGTGATCTGGGAGAAAGCGAGGCAGGCTCAGGAAAGCCTTTCCTGACCCAGCTTCCATCGTCACGCACTGTCGTGTCCACCGTCTCTGCCTGACAGCAGCAAGGACTGAGTCCAGCCCACGTAAGGGGAGGGGGGTGCGCTCCTTTCTGAACGGCGGAGTCTCAGAGAATTGGGGGGCATATTCTAAAAGCCAGCACACCAGAGCTCCAGGGACAGCAGTGTCCCGAGCCTTCGTTCCGCTGAGAGTCCGTGACCAACTGTGGAGGAGAACCTATTGTCCCTGGGCCCCACCCGGTGGGAAAGTGGCCTCAGCTGGCATGGGGGGCCCTAAGCTCTCTGGGGTGTCGGTCACCATGTCCTCCCTCAGCACGCCGCTCACTCTTCTCTGAGCGCTGCACGCCGAACGCGGGCCTGTGGACAGACGCAGAGACCACGGCCGTCCTCTCCCGCGAGTTGTTGTGGTATCGTTTCTTGAGGCGACCTGACGTTTACAAACAAGCCTTAAATGGTACAGGGGCTCGGGTGGCCGGCTCTGACAGAGGCCCGGTCGCGTTGCCGAGGCTTCGGCAACTCCGCAGG
Source organism: Ailuropoda melanoleuca (assembly GCF_002007445.2). NCBI lineage: Eukaryota > Metazoa > Chordata > Mammalia > Carnivora > Ursidae > Ailuropoda > Ailuropoda melanoleuca. Next base: position 87,715,223 of record NC_048233.1, read on the forward strand.
ACGGCGGGAGGATGGGCCGCAGACGCTCCCGTGGCTCATTCCGTGGCTGTCAGGGTGGCACCGCAAACATCGGCTCGTGATAAACAGGACAAAGGAGAGAGGCGGTCGTATGGTTACCTGCAGCTGCACGGAGACTGCCCGGAGCTCGGTGGCTTCGGAGCACGGCCCTCCACGATGGCTCATTCGGCCGTAGGCCGGGGGCTGATTTGGACCCGCTTTGGCTCCCCTCAGGGGGGCTTGTTCACGCACCTGCGGCCCGCTGGCCGCTCGGCTGGGGTGGGCTGGTGGAGGGTAGCAGGCTCCTGCGGGGCGATGGCAGTGAGGTGCCTCTCGTCCTCCAGCAGGCTGGCCCGGGCTTGTTCCCAGACCAGTGAGGTCCACAGGGAAGAGCCGAAGCATGCAAGGCAAAGAGGCCTGTCACTTGGCTTCGTTCTGTTGACCAACAAGCGTCTTAGGTCAGCCTAGACTCAAGGCGTCGGAGTACCCTGCACCTGTTGGCGGAAAGCAGGGTACACACAGCGGGGGTGGGTGAATCGTGGCCTTTCTGGGCTCCACGACACGTATGATCTAAAATACACATGTGGCAGCACTCAACATCTTTGTCCACTCAAACATCTTAAAAAAAATGAAAAAGACACCTTTGTAACAGGATTAAAAATATCCGTTTTGAGCCAAGAGCCCACATCCCCATGTTGAAGGCCTTAACAGTGGTCTTACTGTAGTTGGGGACGAGTCAAGGGTGCCATGAGCAGCTCACCAACAAGCCAATAAGAAAACAGGCTGAGACCAAAATAGGTCGTTTAGTCTCCAAAGGCTAAGTATCTAGAGAAGACAGCTTTGATTAGTAATCAGAGAAAGGCAGACCACAGCGTCATGGGATGCCCTTTCGCCCATTGAATCAGCCATGTTGATCAACACTCTGATGGCGGAGCCCGTGGAACAAAAGCTCTTTCACAAATGGGTCTTGCCTCTGCCACGTCCCAGCCACCTACACTTTAGGGCAACCAGCAGCATGTGATCATTCATCCCCCACAGATGTGTTGTGAACCTGCTGTGAGCAGGGGGCTCTTATGTAAAAAGTCTTCTCATCTGTAGCCCTCCCCAGGCTTCAAGGAACTTGCTACACACTGGAAGGGCAGTGGCCAGCTAGACTCTCTCCTTCCCTTGCCAGAGTTTACGCAGGGTTTACACAGGGTGGGGGCTTAATAAATGGTTGGCGGGTGGATGGATGGTTGCTTGGATGAGTAGATGGATGCCTGTTTGGATGGCTGTTCGGATGGATGGATGATGGGGGATGGATGGATGGATGGATGCTTGGATGCTTGGCTGGATGGATAGATGGATGGGTGATGGATGGGTGGATGGATATTTGGATAGATGGATGCTTGGATGGATGGATGGATGGATGGATGGATAGATGAATGGATAGATGGATGATGGAGGATGGATGGATGGGTGAATGGATGGATGGATGGATAGATGGATGATGGAGGATGGATGGATGGGTGAATGGATGGATGGATGGATGGATAGATGGATGATGGAGGATGGATGGATGGATGGGTGGATGGATGGATCATGCATGTTGGATGGCAGGTGAAGGAGCGAATGGAACAGACATTTACACTTGATCCAGTCACTCCAATTCCAGAAATGTATCCTAAGCAAACATGACCCTGGGAGGGAAAGGGAGCAAGGGCCACATGCGTGGGTGGGAGGAAGTTCAGGAATCTGCTGTATTCTAGGCTATGGGCACAGGTGGGAAGTCATGTGCAGCGAGAGGTGAGATGGCTCAGGGACAGGTGGACATGATTAGGGACCGCAGCTTGTCTCCATGTAAGAACCAAAAATACCAAGCATAAGTCGTCTCAAGAGGGCTCTCCTCCCATAAACGTCATCTTTGGTTTCCTAACTGGTGCTAGTGCTAGGAAGAGCCACTGCAGATGTCCTCACTAACGTGTGTTGGGAGTTTGCACGGGCGCTTCCATGGCCGAGGTTTCAAGGGCCCTTGGGTACCCAGCATGGGAGGGGAAGGCGTTCTGGGCCAGAGGTCAGGAACTCAGGCAGTGCAAACCTTGGGATTAGCTGGTGCTTTATGGCCCCGCCTTGGTGCAACCGTTTTATGGACAGAAAAATGGAAATGGGGTTGCCCGTCGGTCTACAACTGCTTCCAATTCAGAAAATGGATTGCTTGCAGTTAAAAGAGAAACAACCCTTCAATGGTAGCCCCTTCACGTAAGTATCATTAAAAACTATCAAAAGGCTCTCTGGGACGGGATGGACGCGTCTAAAGCCAGCCGCAGGGGCTGCAGATGGAGAGGCTCCTTAAAGGCACGGATTGACCCTCCTCTCACTCACGGGAACTTTCCATTGTGAAGTCTTAGGAGCTGGTAAACTCATCTGATTGGTCAACTCACTTGTGAATTGTGCACAAAATGAGAGGGGGAAAAAGCCATGGTTTTATTTATAGAAACCTCATGTTTGCTATTCATCAAAAAAAGTAAACACAACCCACGTCACACTAAAAATATGCCTCTGAAGATCAACAATGAGGCCACGTTTGGCTGACTCCATAGAGAAGTGGAGATTTCAAACCATAGGAATTTCTCACAGGCGTTCTTAGAATAATCCAGGACACTGTGCCAACAAGCCTTTTTTTCATTAACATTTGAAGCAACATGCCACCTCCTCCCTGACTCTGAAACTGGTAAAGAAAAGCTCCATGCTTGGATATATTAGTACAAGCTGTGTGACCTCTGCCAAGTTACTTAACCTCTCTGAACTGCAGTTTCTTTGTAGAGTAAGCATCTACTTTCAGGGATGCTGCACAGGGTAAACGAGGTAATAAACACATGACAAAGTTCCAAATACAAAAGAGATGCTCAGTAACCAGTCGCAACAATTAAAATGCACCCAGAGCAAGAATTTTTCAGTCACTGGTTCCAATTCCACAAGTCAAGGGCTGTTCACAGGCTTGCTGGTAAAAGTCAGCCTCCCTCGAGACTACCAGGTGAAACCTCTCCCAGCAGCACTGAAAGATTCTTTGCTGAGATTAAAAGAAGCCAGGGCAGTCACAAAAGGGAGAGTCCTATTTCTCCCCGATGCTTCTTAAAGGCGGATCCACAGAGAAGCCCGTGGCCACAAGCACTGAGAACCGGAGGAGCCCCACCACCTCTAGGCGTGTTGCACTCTTGTTGCATCCATCCGAGCGCGGGCGTGCAGAGCTGCAAAGTGCATGGTCCTGCCGCGTGCATGTGAGCTGATCCCGCCGTGGATCACCTTCGCTCATCTGTAATTGGAGAAGCACCAGCACCCTCCTCAGTACGGCTCCACGGCAACCATGAGCTGCACGCACACACATCTGGTCTGGGGTCACACACGATCAGTCCTAGCCGGGATGGTTATCAATAGTGATGGCATTTTATGATCGGTTTCTCTCTCCACCCAGCTACGTTCCAGACCACGTCTGTTTTATTTACCACCGCCAACTTGTTCCGCCCTTGGAAGAGCCTTCAGCTCTTTTCATTGTGGTAAAAAACACCTAGTAGAGAATCTGCTGTCTTGACCATTGCTACGTGGATGGCAGCAGCGACTGTGTGCATAGTATCACGTACCACATTTCTAGAACTTTCCATCTCACAAAATGGAAAGTCTGCACCCACTGAACAGCAACACCCCCCCTCCTATCCCCCCACCCTCCCGTCCCTGGACATTAGGTACCGCCTATAAGTGGACTCCTGCAGTATTTGTCCCTTCGTGTATGACTCATTTCACTGAGCATCACGCCCTCGAGGCTCATCCACGCGGGAGCAGGCGTCAGGACGTCCTTCCTTTTTGATGCTGAATAATATTCCATCGTGTGGATAGACCACATCTTTATCCGCTCATCCCCCAATGGACACTGCGGCTGCTTCCACCTCTTGGCTATTGGGAATAATGCTGCAGTGAGCATGGGTGTGCAAATATGTCTTTGGGATCCTGCTTTCAGTTCTTTTGGGGTTGTACCCACAAGTGGCATTGCTGGATCATAGGGTAATTCTATATGCAATTTTTTGAGGAGCTGCTGCACTGTTTCCAGCGGCTACACCATTCTGCATCCCACCAGCCGTGCACAAGGGCACCAGTTTGTCCCCATCCTCGCCAACACTTGATATTTTCTAGCATCTTGACAGTAGCTGTCCTAATGGGTGTGAGGTGGTATCTGGCTGTGCTTCCGTATGATACGCGAGGCGAGAGACATAGTAGCTGGCCACTTGTATCTCTTGTTTGGAGAAATGTCTCATCATGTCCTTTGCCTATTTTTTTTAATCAGATTTTTCAAGTTTTTGTTGTTGATTTGTAGGAGTTCTTTATGTAATGTGGATACTAATCCTTTGTCAGATACTTGGGTTGCACACACTTTCCCCTGTTGTGTAGCTTGCCTTTTGCTCTGTCGATGGTTTCCTTCACTACACAAGTTTTTAAATTTTGCTGTAGTTCCACGTGTCTATTGTTGCTCTTTGGTGTCATGTCCTAGAAATCATTGCAAAGTCTATGTCATGAAGCTTCACCCCTATGTTTTCTTTCTGGATGTTTATAGTATCAAGTCTTATGTTTAGGTCTTTTTTTCTTTTTTAAAGATTTTATTTATTTATTTGACAGAGAGACAGCCAGCGAGAGAGGGAACACAAGCAGGGGGAGTGGGAGAGGGAGAAGCAGGCTCATAGCAGAGGAGCCTGATGCAGGGCTCGATCCCATAACGCCGGGATCATGCCCTGACCTGAAGGCAGACGCTTAAGGACTGCGCCACCCAGGCGCCCTTATGTTTAGGTCTTTGATCCATTTTGAGTTAATGTTTGGGGGGCGCCTGGGTGGCACAGCAGTTAAGCATCTGCCTTCGGCTCAGGGCGTGATCCCGGCGTGATGGGATCGAGCCCCACATCAGGCTCTTCTGCTATGAGCCTGCTTCTTCCTCTCCCACTCCCCCTGCTTGTGTTCCCTCTCTCGCTGGCTGTCTCTGTCTCTGTCAAATAAATAAATAAAAAATCTTTAAACAAACTGTTTGGATAAGGTGGTAAAGTGAGAGCCCGAGTTTACTCTGTTGTACCAGGATGCCAGTTTTCCCGACCCGTTTGTTGGAAACCTTGTCCTTTCCCCACGGACCAGCGTCGGCTCTGCTGTCAAAGTTCATCTGACCGCCTATGTGAGGGCCACTTCTGGGCTCTCTGTTCTGTCTCAGTGGCCCGTGTGTCTGTCTTGATGCCATCACCACACTGTTTGTGAGCTGTTAGCTCTTTCTAAAAGGTGTGGCGTTTGTTTTTGTGCTTGGCCATATGTGCCTTAAGCTGTTTCCACTTAGTTTCCAACCTCGAACGAAGCAAGTGTCCTTTACATTTGGTGGCAGGTGATGGCCACAGAGACCTTATGAAGGGAGACAGTGCCATTCCCAGGTGCTGTCCTGAGCGCTGTCTGGGTCACTGTTCATGGTGCAACCTGTCCCAGCCACCCTTCCCCGCTGCTTCAGGAGCAGAGACACCGCCTCTAGGAAGCCCACGTGGATGCAGCACTTGCTACCCGTGTCCCACCCATCTCACTGGGAGGACATCAAGGAACTGAGAGATGAGCGCCGCCCAGCCAGCATCCGCGGTGAGATGAAGTCATGATGCACAGGGGATTAGCCATGGGCACAGGTGTCCAGACAGTCCCCTTGGGGTTGGATGCCACGGGCGTGCCCCATGCGAGCCCCCTCACGTCTGGAAACGATGCAGCTTTGCAGGTTTTATTAGTTCCTTCTCTTAACATCCAGCAGAATTCATGCCAACTGGGGACTAAAGGACAGACAGTACGGTGGAGCAGCTTCCCTGTGTCCTTGAGCGTGAGTCCTGACAAGCCGGGAGCCCGCCCATGGGGGGGGGTCAGGGTGTGCTGGAGCCCTAGGGGGCAGGGATGCTATCCGAGTCAACTCTGAGCAGCCCTGGATGTGGTAACGACACCCGGCAGCCCTTTCCCAGGACAGGGTACCGTCTCTGCCAGAAGCTTCACCAGAAGATCTCTGCACCTGCTCACAGAGCTCCAGGAGGGACAAAGAGGACACGTAGGGAAGTGGCAGCATCCAAGGTGGGGACAAGCGAGGACTGGCAATCACACACCCTCCGAGGTGTGAGGCAGGGCTGGAGAGCGCCCCTCGCAGGGGGCTTGCTCAGGAAGTCAGTGCAGACACGCAGACCCCATAAACCCCAGCACGGAGGACAGTTCCGATGGCTCGCAGGCTGTTGGGAAGATCCCGGAAGGATGGCCGCAGCTCGTGCCGCCCAGAGGTTCAAGCCTTCAGAGTTTTCCTCGGAATGACAGCCATTGGGAGCACTGCCTCACACACCTGTTTTCCCTTAGTGGGAAACGCGTTTGTCTGCTGGGGCCACCATGTCAGGCACCGTGGACGAGGCTCACACGACAGACGCTCAGTGTCCCCGGTCCCGGAGGCCGACACCCGAGATGCAGGTGCAGGCAGGGCGGGGTCCCCCTGAGGCCTCTCTCGTTGTGTGTGGACAGCCGTGTTCTCCCTGGGTCCTCACGGGGTCGTCCCTCTGTGCGTGTCTGTGTCCTGATCCGCTCTTCTTACAAGGACCCCGGTCCCACTGGATCAGGGCCACCCCAGTGACCCCCTTTTAACTAGTTCGCCTCTGCGAAGACCTTGTCTCTAACATCCATGTTCTGAGGTGCTGGGAGTCCAGACCCCACAATAGGAGTTTGGGGTCACAGCTCAGCTGTAGTGGGGAGCTGTCGTGTCAGCGTGCAGCCAGGCACCCCAGCTGCTCGTCCACGAACCCAGCAACCTCACACCCGCCTACCCGGGACTGCTTCTTGACGTGCGTGGGTTCAAGAAGGCCGCAGAGCTCACCTGCGCTGTGCGTCCTCGGACGCCATGAGGCCCCTGCGCCTCCCTCTGCGTCTCCCGCCTGTGTGACAGTCGTCTGCATTTGTAATGAGTGTCGTTGTGTGCGCCCCATTTAGGGTGGAAGATTCCCAGGGCAGAGGCAGTCCATCCTGCTCACTGCCACACTCGCAGCGCCTCGATGTGCATCTGCACGCGGTGCGTGCTCTGAGCATGCCCTGAATGTACAGGGAAGACGCCGGGTGCCCCAGGGCAGTGGAAACAGTGCCTGCTGTAATATAGTGTCTGGGGGAATCTCAGGAAGGCCTCCTGGAGGGAGTGACCTTTCTGCTGAGAGCTCACAGGATAAGTAGGAGTTAGTCGGCCAGAAATGTACGGGAAGGGTATTCCAAGCAGAGGGAACAGCATGTGCAGAGTCCTGGAGTGGGGAGGCCAGATGGAGGAGCTGAAAGATATGGAGTCTGGCTGGAGTAGAGCAGCTGAGGGACGACGACTGATGGAACATGACCTTCGGGGGTCACACGGGGTGGGAACATTCAGAGCCTGGCAAGCTCGCTGCTGGGTTTGGGACCCGCCTGCACTTCTGTCTGTCTGACCTTGCAGCTTACCCTGCCAGGTGCAGGCTGCACACACACCCAGGGTCCAAGGACCAGAGCCTCCTCCTGTCCCCCCTCTGGTGCTGGGGACATGTCCTCCATCCACTTTCAAACAATTCTTTTTTCCCCTTTCCATGTAGCTGGAAGGCCTCGAGTAGGCCTTCTAAGGCAATACAGCATAGTTAGCAGTATTTTTTAGGTGTTTCCAAATTTTAGCACTTTAAAAGCATTAATATTTAAAGAAGTCCACCATTTGCCTCATCGATGAAAGCCTCAGAGATGTATTCTTAGATCATTTCCTAAAAATCAGCAGACCGCAGAATGCTGACTCATTCCTGCGGTGTACACACACCTCAGAGTTTCAGTAGATGGCCACGATAGCACAGTTGTAAGCGGAATTGTTGCTCTGGAGATATTTTTACTGGGGATTGGTGTCCACCCATCCATCCATTGGTTCATAAATGTATCCATTCATCCGTCATCCATCTATGCATGCAACCATCCACCCACCTGCCCACCCACACATCCATCCACCCATCTATCTATCTATCCATCCACCCATCTATCTATCTGTCCATCCATCCATCTATCTGCCCACCCACACATCCAGCCATCCTTTCATTCACAGTAGGCACTATGGTCCCACTGGAGAACAAGACAAGTCCTTGCCCTCAGGGAGTTCACAGTCTAGTGGGGGAGACAGATGGCAGGTAGCAGTATTTCATTTCTTTCCAACGTGGATGCGTGAAATGAAGGAAAAGGCAGGTGCTTTGAGAGTTTACCAGCTTGGGTCACGAAAACCTTTGCAATGATAAAACATGGTTAAGCTGGAACCTGAAGGACCAGTAGGAGTTTGCCAGGCAAAAAGGTGCAAAAGTGTTTTAGGCAGAGGGACCAGTAAGTGCAAAGGCCCTGAGGCAAGAAGGTGCTTGGCGTGTTCAAACAGCTGAAACAAAGAGTAGCTGTGGCCACGTGGTCCAAAGCTGGAGAGGCCAATGGGGGCTCCATCGTGCTGGGCCTTCAAGACCACACGTGAATTTGATCTTAAGAGCAGATGGGAAGCCAGAGAAGAATTGCAAACAGAAGAGGATTGTGAACCAGATCTGCCTTTTTTTTTTTTTTTTTTTAAAGATTTTTATTTATTTATGTGACAGAGAGACAGCCAGCGAGAGAGGGAACACAGCAGGGGAGTGGGAGAGGAAGAAGCAGGCTCCCAGCCGAGGAGCCCGATGTGGGACTCGATCCCAGAACGCCGGGATCACGCCCTGAGCCGAAGGCAGACGCTCAACGTCTGCGCTACCCAGGCGCCCCCAGATCTGCCTTTTTAAATCAAGTTTGAATCAAATGTGCCACGCATGGAGAAAAGTACACATATCTGGGTGTACACACAGGGGTCAGCTTGGCCATTATAACAAAATACTGTCGACCGGGCAGCTTGAACAACACGCATTTGTTGTCTCCAAATCCTAGAGACTCGAGTCCGAGATCCGGGTGCACAGGGCTGGGTGTCTGGTGAGGCCTCTCTTGCAGACATTCGCCTCCCGCCGGGTCCTCACATGGCCCTCCTCCACGCATGCTCCCAGAGGGAACTCTGGCATCTCTCCCTCTTCTTGCGAGGACGGCTGTCCTTAGGACTAGGGCCCAATGCTTTTCACCTCAGTTAGACTTACTTTCTTCCTGAAAGACTCTTACCTCCAAACGCAGTCGCCTTGGGGGTGGGCGCATCGGCCTGTGAATTTTGGGGGACCTGATTCAGTCCATAGCAGGACAGCCCAGTGGAGTTTCACAAAATGAGCATGCCCCTGTAACTGGCACTCGGATAAAGGACAGGCATATGACGCCTCTTCCTGACCCCTTCCAGCCACCGCCACCCCCAAACCGTGCCTTCCCGCACCGTGGAGAGGCTTTTGAACTGCATACCCGTGGAACCGTGCAGCACCCCCTCTGGTGTCTGGCTTTCCTGTCACGTCCGTGCTTCCCTGTTGCTCAGTGCCATTAAATTCATTCATGTCGTTGGTGCGCGGCGCTGTTGTGCGTTCCACCGCTGCCTGCCCGTCCTGCCGCCGCGGCTCGTGCCCTGCTGGGGCCATCGGGGGCAGCACCGTCTGGTCGTGCCCGCGCGGCTCCTTTGGTGAACGCGGGATGACGTGTCCGGCAGGTGCACACCCGGGAGTAGAACTGCTGGGTCGCGGACCAGCACAGGAGGGGCACAAGTGCATTATGCTTTGCTTCTTCCCAAAATCACTGTATCAGCGCCTAAGAAGGTTCCAGATGCACCACGTCCTCACCACCTAGTTGTCTTCTTAAAGATCACTTTGGCGACCTCATGGGGAACAGGCAGCCAGGGTAGGGAGGCCAGAGTTGGGGCTGATCTGGGAATCCGGAGGAGACGGGGTGGTGGCCGAGGGGACCCAGACACGTGGGCTGACGGCAGTTTGCGAGCCTCGTGCCCCTGGCTCCGCGTGCCTAATTCCAGAGCGGCCCCGCTGCCGTGGAGAGGCGTGAGCTGCTCTCCGTCTCTGGTACGTTTTCGCCGTCCGCTCCTGGAGCCGTCGGTGGGGTTTTGTTGTTGTTGGGACTGTTTTCTGAAAAGTCTTAAAATTCTCAAGCCAAGGAGAAAACGCAGGTTAAAGGCCAGTGAGTTAATTTCTTGGAAATTTTTTCCCATCCTGTTTGGCCCAATTGCTAGATATTGATGTATTGAAGACTTACCAAGGGCAAAGCATTTTTTGAGAATCCAGGGGACTGAAACGCCCCCCTGCCTTCAGGGGTGCTATAATCCAGAGGGGCGCCAGGACGTGGCCCCTCCAAGTCCACAAGCATTTCTGTGTGTGCCCACCTACTGCCCCGAGGGAGAAGACTGTGTTCTTGGTGCTTCTGGGGATGGATGGGGCCTCACTCGCTGCCCCTTGTGCTGAGCCCGCTGTGGCTCTGGCTCCTGGCAGTGCCTGGCCGCGGCTCCCTGCACGGCTCCCGGGGCTACCCAGACAACGCTCGCTGTCCTTGCTCAAGCTCTGTCTCCCTGGCCCCGCCGACCTCCACCAGAGCTCGCTGCCTCTGTCTCCGGCTTACCACCAGGAAAGATCAGTGTGTTGGCGGCTTGCGATGGTCCTGAGCACCAGGACACAGGACCTGGAAGTGGGAACAAGGCAGGGGCCAGACCACCCCACCGAGCTCAGGAGACATGTCCACGGCCGCACAGGCGAGAGGACCCTTCCAACGACAGGTGGCCCCCTGTCCCTTCTTGTGAGGTGGAAGGAGGATGACAGAATGTCACCTTGGAGCTGTCTGCTCTCATGATAATGTGCAGTGCAGGGGATGCATGGCTCTATTTCCCGGCCCCTCCAATTTGCATTTTAGCAAAAATAAGATGAAATCAAGCGGAGTGCTCTGGGGAGCAGTGAGTGATAGAAAATTGCAATTGTCTGTCTGTGCCTTTGCCCCTGGATTTGGAGAGGAAGGGAGGAGGAGATGGTCTGAGCCCCCGTTCCTCTGCCCTATTTCAGTGGCTTGATTTCTCATGAAGGTGGAGGCAGATTCAGGATGCCGAGGGTGGAAAATGGTACGAGAGAGAGGAAACTAGGGCGCTCTCGGGCCCTGGGCTGCTACCTCCTGCCCGGAGCTCCCGGGACAGCAGGCTGCCTATAGACGGCAGCCTCGCTTGTCTTCCTGGACGGTTTTGTGCCTAGGCTGCCAGCCCTGCAGAATGGGGGGGGGGGGTCAAGGCCCAGACCAGGTGGGCTGTGCCCTGGACCCCGCGGGCAAAGAAGAAATGGAAAGAGTCAGCTTCTGGCTTCCCGCATGTTCTCTTAGTAGTCAGACCACTTCCTGGCCACCCACCCCAGGGCCGCCCCCTTCCCCCCAAGCACCCTGCACTGCTTTCTCACTGCCTGTCAGACTACAGACCTTATTTCCCGCCTTTCTTCCCCTGTGCGATGCAAGCCACTGCGGGCAAGGGTTTTTGTCTGCTGGGTTCAGTGCCTGTTCGCTAGAAAGACTCCTGGCTCATCTTCCAAGCCTATCAAGCCCCCCTCTGGCGAGTGAGCTGACCTGTCCACAGTGCGTCTTAGGGCGTGACGCAGGCGGGGGCCTCGCTGGCTGTACGAAGGCCGAGCGCCTGACCGTGTTCTCTTTGGTGTTTTGTCTCGCCCGCCCCAGCAGCGCAGCACAACCCGCACGTGGTGAGTCATAAAAGCAAACTCTTGGGGGCCGAAGGAGATTCTTTGAGAGCTCTGAGTGTTTTTCCCGTTTCAATGAAGGCTTTCCATCTAAGAGCGTGCACCTGCGCCCCAACGGCCCCAGGTGCTCACCGGGTGCCCTGATCCTTCACCTCCTTCGGGAAATGCCAGCTCCAGGACGCGTGCCGTGGCACCGGGCTGGCTGTGCACTGTGCGGGTCCGCCCCAAAGCGAAGATGCAGGGTTCTGTCCACGGAATCGTTCAGTGCTGTTGCATGGCATTGTGTGCGTGTGTGGCAGGGAGACCTGTCCTCGCCTGGTGGGAGCCGGGACGACTTCCTGGAGGAGGTGTGCCATTGCCATTCATGCACTGATTCATTCATTGGACAAACATTGAGAGCCTATTCAGAGACAGACCTGTGCAAGCTTGTGTAGCAGACATTAAGCAGGGATCGAAACAGCGTGAGGAGTGTCCTGCAAGAAAATAAAACACGGACACCATTACTTTCAAGGAGCAGAACCGCAGTGGTCCAGCGGGAAAGGGCTCATTATTTCACCACCACCGCCCCCCCCGCCCCACTGCTCCTTCAGACCTGTTCTGGGTGTGCTGGAGCCCAGCTCACACCTGCTCCCGCAAGCCAGAGGTGTGTATCCCTGTCCATCTCAGCGTTCAGTGACCTCACACCGGCAGCAGGGACCCAGCCGTGGCAGGTGGGGGTATGCAGAGCACAGCACAGCAACAGCGAACACTTTAATTCAGTCTGATGCATTGTTTCCACCCACCACTATGTGGAGCCGGGGCCTCCCAGCCCCGGAGTAATTCTAGAGCAGGCCCCATGACTTTCTGGTCGCTGTCCTAATAAAAGCTTTCCCAGCCACGTTTAGTCACAGAAACTGGTCTCAGGAGGATAACTCGAATGTCCAGTCCCATGTAAGTCTTCACGTAAAACCTGTTTTCTTCCACCAGCCGGCCGGCCTCGGGCTGGAGGCCTGGGTGTGGGGAGGGGTGCAGCCGCCTTCTCTCCCTCCCTTCCCACATCCTTTCTCCCCTTCTCCCTACCCCGCCCTGGGCGCCGGGCACCCCCAGGACTGGGGTGAGCAGGGTGGGGGGGCGTCGCCCATCTGAACTTATATCTCCAGGCCGGGGTGCATGTTGGAAGCTGACTCTTTTGAGGATACTTTCATGGGTTTTGTAGACCCAGTTGTAATGAAAACATTCCAGTTGGACCCCCCCCCACCCCGAGCATCTACCGCTGATAGTAACACACGGAGCCCTTCACTCTGGGCAGGCTCCCTCCCCAGGGCCCACTTCCCGTCCCCGGAACCTGACCCCCTTGTCCCCTCTGCTCCCGTGTTCCCACTATTACTGGGGACCAGTCCCCACTCAGCAAAGCCAGTTTCTAAGTGCAAGTTGGTCACCCCAAGCCCCCCGAGACTTCTTGAGTGTCCCCTGAGCCTCGGGCAAGGAGAGGCACCCCTCACTCGTCAACTTTCTCCCAAGAAACACTCTCTCCTTGTTCATTGTAACTTCATCTCTCTTACAGCTCTGAGTTGTTGTCCAGCTCGGGGTCACCAAACTGGTGCTGGTCACCTTCTCGGCAAGGGTCACTAGCCTCGATCAGAACTAGCCAGCCAAACAGATGATTCTCCACACAGGAAAAGAAGGCAGGAGCTGTCTCTCCTAGAAAAACATGCTAGCTTGTTAATACGCTTGGGGGGTAATTTTTGCGAATGCTAATAGCTGCTCGTTAATATTAGGAGGCATTCCTCGAGCCGGGCGTCGCGCTGAGTGCACCCCTTACAAACGTGTCTTGCGTTAACACCAGGGGGTTCACACCCATGGGGATCAGTGTTTATTTTTTGGAGAAGTAAGATGACTCGCCCAAGCTCACTTGGCTGCTAAGAGGGAGCAGGATTCGAACCCTGATCTTTCTGATTCTCAAGTCAGTGCTTATCCTCACCGCGTTGCCATAGAATTACGCAGAAAAGAAAAAAACCCTGATCTGTGAAAAGATCAAGAAAGATGAGGGACCTTTCAAGTGTGTCAAATGCCATTGTCCCACTCGGGGCTGGGGCTCTGGGTTTCGATGGGCATTTCAAGTGTTTGTGTGCCCCAGCTGGCCCGGCCGTGGGCAAGGCCCTGTGGTCCTTGCCAGGTGCTGTTTTGACCTATATTTTTGCCCCTCCTCCCCGTTTCTTTTTTAAGCTTTATACAAATTTCAGTTTTTAGAAAAAGGAAGGTTTTTGGTTTTTGTTTTTTGGTTTTTTTTTTGGCTCTATCAGAAGAGATTAAACAGAGGCAGAATGGAAAATAAAGTATATTTTAAAATAAACCAACCGCTTGGTTCACATTCTCCCCCGGAACCTCTGTCCATTTAAAGCAGCGTCGTTATTTTTAATGCGTCCACTTCCTCAGCCCGCTCCCTCGCTTTTCCCATGTTGTTCGGTGGAGAAATCCCAGCAGTGAGATTTATTAAGTGTGGGCCAGTGGCCGGGCGAGGCTTTAGGAGCCGGGCTCTTGCCCAGGAGGGCTCCAGGGACGCGGGGTGGGAGCCCGTAAAATTGTGACCCCGCGCCCTGCCGGCTGTCCTGCCCTGGCCGGGCGGTGGAGCCCCACCACTTCCCACCCCGTTGACGTGGAAAGGCAGGAGCGTGTGAACCGAATCCCAAAGAGCGCTCAGAGTATTTTAAACCTGAGCTGCCATCACATGGGAGCTCGTTGCCCCAAAGACGGGAACGTCAAAAGCACAAACACAAACACAGGGAGACGGAACCGAGAGCAGGTGTGTTGCTCTGTGTTCGTAACAACCCAAACTGAGAGAACACTGCTTCTCCCCGGAAAAGTCTCCTCCTCCTTCTCTCTCCACTTCCTGGCCCTTTGACGTTTCCTTTCGTGGCAGAACATCCAGAGAAAAACAAGGTTTTCCGAGACTGGTGGGTGGATGGCCTGGTGGGGGGCGGGGGCGAGACACCCGCTTGTCCTCTGGGACCCATTCAGATGTGCTCATCGTCTCCCTCAGCCTCTCTGTTTTAACTAAAAGACGATTCTTCAGTTAAAAAACAAAACCAGGGGCGCCTGGGTGGCACAGCGGTTAAGCGTCTGCCTTCGGCTCAGGGCGTGATCCCGGGGTCCTGGGATCGAGCCCCACATCAGGCTCTTCTGCTGTGAGCCTGCTTCTTCCTCCCACTCCCCCTGCTTGTGTTCCCTCTCTCGCTGGCTGTCTCTATCTCTGTAGAATAAATAAATAAAATCTTTAAAAAAAATAAAATAAAAATAAAAAACAAAACCAAACCAAACCCCATGAGGGTAGGGACTTGGTCTGGCCTCCTAGGGGGCTGCTCCTGTATCCCCAGCACCCATAACAGAGCCTGGCACACAGTAGGTGCTCAGTAAACACTCAGTGGGTGCACAAATGCGTGAATGTGTGAACAGCAGGACCCTCTCCTCCCTTTCCCCGCCATGCTGGGACCCGCTCGTACTTAGAGGGTGCAGCGGCCGGAAGAGTGGCCTCCCAAAGGGGCCCACGTCCTAACCCCTAGAACCCGAGAAAATCTTACATCTGCGTGTCAAGGAGACACTAAGGTTGCAGGTGGAATGAACGTTGCTCTGCAGCTGACCTTGAGAGGGGGACATTATTCCTGGTGATGCAGGGCAGGTGGCCTCACGGGGCCTTAACGGTGGAAGAGGGAGGCGAGGAGGCCAGAGCCAGAGGAGACAGGAGGCAGAGGTCACGGTGACCATGGAGGAGGTGCCCCAAGCGGAGAGCTGTAGGTGGCTTCTAGAAGCTGGAACAGGCAAGGAGATGGTGTCCCTTCGAGCCCCCAGAAAGAACACGGTCTTGCCAAGCCTTGATGTGGCCCAGTGAGACCCGTTTCAGACTTCTGACTTCCAGAATTGTAGGGTATTGAATGTGTGTTGTTTTTAGCCGTGAAGTTTCTGGTGACTTGTTACAACAGTCCCGGGAAACTCAATAGGAATTGGGGGCAAGGGGCTCCAAGGCTCCATAGTCCTCCGTCTTTCGGGGCTGATTTCCCACGCCAGGAGTATGGCAGCCGCAGCCCCTGGCCTCTGGAGCTGAACGGCTTGGGGGAGCCTGGAATAGACCAAGTGGAGTCAATTGCTTCATTACGCATCTTGTTGGATCCTGCGATATGCGAGGGATGCCCGGAAGGAAGGGGTGCAGTGCAGCCTTTCCCGAACCGGGTGGGGGGGCGGTGCATAGGGGTCACTTTGTTTTCCTCCAGGGGTGGGAATGGACCCAACACTGAGCTGGCCCGGTCGCTGCCAGCGTCCAGGCTTAGGGAGCTTGGCTTTCATTCTGTTCCGGTTTCAGAGTAACAGACTCGCGCCCAGACTGCAAGACGACCCATCAGGGAAGATCTGTTTATTTTAAGAAATGCCAAATATTTAAACCATCACTAAATGGCTTAAAATAATAAAGGCTCTGTTAATGAACTCATGTAGAACTTTCCTTCCCAGAATCTGCATAGGAGTATGTGTCTGTCCAGGGCCATCTGGGGGTATCTGAGAGGAAGGAAGAAAACTGGCCTGTGGTTAAAATGTGTGCTTTAAATTTGGGGGAGTTCACAGACAGACCCTGAACAAGAGAACGCAGGTGGTTCAGTGTAACTCGCTCAGGAGCAATTGGGTTGTAAGTGACAGAAAACCCAGTCAGCTTCAGGCATAGCTGGATCCAGGGGCTCAGTATCTACAGAGTTCCATCTCTCTCCATCTCGTGGCTCTACTGTTCCTTGGGCTGGGCCCACCCTCCGGCAGAGTCTCTCTTGGTGGCCAGATGACAGGTACACCTTCTCTTCTTTACCCTTTGCAGCCTCAGGGGACAGAGAGTACTTGTCCCCAGGGCTCTCCAACCAAGGGTTCCAAGGTTCGGCCTGATTGTCCTAATACGGGTCTGTGACCATCCCTAGGTGAGTCACCATGGCCCAGGGCATGCTGGGCTGTGACTGACCCGAAGCGGAGCTTGTGGTTACTTCTAGAGCCAGGAGGGACCCGCTGCTTCTGAACATTGTGGACTAGGAGAAGGTGCCGGTCATTCCTCAAGGAAAACCAGAGAGCCAAAGCAAAAGTCAGGAATGGAGGCAGGGCAGAGGACCTTCATGCTGTGGCGGGACTGCCCCATAGAGAATAGCTCCTCTTCAAAGGGTTCCTCAGTGCAGCTCAGTGGAAAAATCCACAGTGGCCAAGACTTCTCACACCTGACGGGCTTGACGCTGTGCCAAAAGTGTCATCTGCTTTAATTCTTGCAACAGTGCTGGGAGGTCAGGGCTCATGGCCCTCGTCCCAGTTCACAGAGGAGGAAACTGAGGCTCAGAAACCGCATTCTGAGTCAGGACCCCAGGTTCTTAGCCACCACCGCTGCCAGCACCTTGTCCGAGCTGCGTCTGTCCGGGATGGTGCACAGAAACCCAGGCTGGGCTGACAGCGGCATCAGGGCTGGGTGTGCCCATGGCCAGAGCTGCTTCCACTGCAGAGGAAGTCCTAACCTGAGTAGGTTCTCTTGGTTCACATGTGGACGGACTTGTCTTGTCAGCTCCTCCCGCTGACCGTGAGCTCTTGAAGCAGAGACCACAAGGGGCCAGCAGCGACCCACACAGGCATTCAGAGGTCAGCAGGCAGGGGACAGGCAGCTGCAGGGACTCGGCATTGGGCTGCCATGAGAGGGAAAGGCATCAGATAGTCTCAGTTGGAGGGGAAAAGACAGGTAGCTAAAATAAAGGTTTCTGCGGGGCTGTTCAGGGAACCAGATAGGCCAGAGTGGTATTTCAGAGCCCAGCTTTGGCTTCAGATTGCAATTCCATACCCAGCTCTTTTCCTCATCAGCTGGATGACCTTAAGCAAGTGACTTCATCTCCCTGAGCCTCAGGCTCCTCATCCAAACAAGGGCGTGTGACAGAATATCCAGCCTGGAAGGTGGTGGTGAGGATTAAACATCCAAAATCTTAGCACCATTTCTGACATGAAGGAAGGACTTGATATCTGCTGGGATGAGGGTACTGATGATGGTGATGGTGTGATGGTGATGACGGTGGTGTTGGTGATGGTGATGACGGTGGTGATGATGGTGATGACGGTGGTGATGGTGATGGTGATGATGGTGATGATGGTGATGATGATGATGATGGTGGTGATGGTGATGATGGTGGTGATGGTGGTGATATGGTGATGGTGATGATGGTGATGATGGTGGTGATGGTGATGATGATGATGGTGGTGGTGATGGTGATGGTGATGATGATGATGATGGTGGTGATGGTGATGACGGTGGTGATGATGGTGGTGATGATGGTGGTGATGGTGATGATGGTGATGATGGTGGTAGGATAGTGATGGAGGTGGTGGTGGTGATGATGGTGGTGGTGGCAGTGGTGATGGTGATACTGATAGTGATGATGCTGATGGTAGTGATGATGAAGGTGGGCAGTCTGACATCTCCAAGTGTGATAGCAACACCCCCAATTGCACCCCCACTGGACACTGTCCATGTGCTTTTACTGCTTGGTGTTTCTCCATAGCCCTCACTGCTTCCAGACAAATCATATAGCAAGTGATTTGCACTCTGTCTCCACCACTGACTCGTAAGCCACAAGGAGGTGGGACTTCTTTCCTCAGCACATAAAACAGGGCCTTGCACATAGTAGGACCACAGTTTATAATGAATCGATAGCAGTTGCCTTTTCTGTGCCTGGAAGGAGCGACACAGACAGATCTGGGCAGGATGCACTGCTAGGGCCCACCTGCAGGGGATGCTTTGGATGCAGATGAACTTCTCATTAGGGGAAGACGTGAATAAACGCTCACCTTTAGTTCAAAGTGGTGAAACTCCCCCCGTTGCTGCACATTTTTAAAGCGCCGTCGTAGGCACACTGTGAAATTCCTTGTCTCTGTATCGTGTCATTTTGGCATTTGTGTTATTTTAAGTCATCTGTGTTTGAACCCCTGTGTTTTTCATTTGTATTTAAAATACTTAAGTTAAATACACCCATGGAGTTAAAAAAAAAAAGTAGAAAGTACTTTTACTTTCTTAAAAAATAGATTATTTCATGATAAGTTCAAGTATTACCAATTTCCCTCAGAAGAAACGTCTGAATGAACAACAACCCTGTTTACCAAAGGCAGACTGGTGTGTTAAAACCTGTTGGGTGTAAAAATGAAGTGTCTTTAAAAGACAGATCTGCCACATTTCAACTTTAATGACCTTTGAAAACTAACAGGCTGTGCCTGCAGTTCAGTGTTTATGTTATGGGTGCCCTGTAGGTCCATTCTCCTTCCAGTCCAGCCACGACCCTTCTCTTTCCTCGTTTCCAAAATGCTGAGCTAGGATTAAGGGCAGGTGTGCGTGCCCTGAGTCCACGCACATGTGGGCGTGTGAGTACGTGGTGTGTGTGTGTGCAGGGGTTCTGTGTCCCAGGGCAGCTGGAACCCAGCAGGCTGCCCCCACTTCTTTGCCTTAGTTTAGGTTGTTTCAGAAGTTTGCAAGATACAGGAGGATCCAGAATTTCATCCAGTCAAAAATCCTTCCTTGGTGCAGCGACGTTTAAAGAAGTTGGTTGTGAGGCATTGGATTTTGTTCCCTCACCAGACGAACACATGCTGAGGGCCCAGGGCCTTCCCGTCCAAGCAGGCTCCAAGTTTTGCAAAGGCAAGCCAGCACTGCCTCTCTCCGGGAGCCCCCAGGGGGCCGTAGCATGGGGCTTGATGCATGCAAGGCGGTGATGCTGGATTCTGGCAGATGGGGGAGCGAGAGGAGCACCTCCCACGCAGTGTATGTCCCCCTCCAAATTCACAGGGTAGGTGGTCACCCCACTGCACGCAGTCTGCTGGCTTGTAATGGGAAGTCAACTCCATAAGCTGGACCCAGGGGGTCAGCCTCCACTCAAAGGTGGGAAGAGGGGTCACCCAGGGGCCAACAAATGGGGAAAAGTGTGTATCCGCAGCCCACAGCACCTTCTTCTGTTGTCTGTCCTCTGTGTGTCCATGGCTCATGGACCCAAACCCTATGGCAGGGCTTCCTAGAGCCAAGAGCCCGCTGGAGCTGCTGCCGGGGTGGGGGGCGGCCTCCCCCATCTCTCCCAGCACACAGTACCGACCGTGTCAGTGATTTGTGACTTGCTGATAAGGGTCAAACTGTGAAGACTGCAGGTTACAGCACAGGCCTCTGAGAGGGTCTCCGGGTGCTCCTGCTGGGACTGTGGACTGGCTTCCTGTGGCCACCGGGACTAATGACCACAAACGGATGGCTTCAGCCCCCAGAAATCTATTCTCTCACTGTTTTGGAGGCCAGAGCCCCAAAGCAAGGTGTCTGTAGGGCCGTGCTCTGTCGGGACCTTGGAGGGCAGAGAAGTCCCTCCTCCCCGAAGGACCCAGAAAGTTCCACGGGCCCTTGGTGCCTGCTGGTTGTGGGGTGTGGGAGGAGGCAAACATGGGCAGAGGCCAAGGTTAGCTCAGGCACCACCACGCCAGGAGGGAGAGTGAACTTTCCTCCTCTCCTGATCAATGCAGCGTACAAAACCATCGATTATTCATCTTATAAAAGGAAAGGGGAGGAATCACGCAGGGGTCTGTTCACCCCGTCGGTGTTTCTTTTGTCGTCTCAGCCACGAGGTGGGGCGGCCTCCGGCACGGAGAGGGACTGCCCAACCACTGCCTCTAAGGACAGACCTGGACAAAGGTTGCATATTGAAGGGGGGAAACTCAAGAAGACGAACAGGGGCAAAGATGTTCTTTCCAAATTGTACACAGAAAAAAAGTTGCGTTTTGGCACAGCGATTATTTAAAATATTGGGTCTTTTACATCTAATAGGGTGTAAATTCAAAGAGGCAGGGGCAGAGCCAGGGGCATCCAAGCAGTGGGCAGTGGCTCTGGGGCCCAGCAGAGAATGGGACCGCTGGTCACCCCTTGCGGAATTGACAAATGTATCATTCACGCCATATCCCAGAGCTGGAAGGGGCAGGACAATGGGATCTAGAGGCCTTTCTCACCTGAACGGCCTGATGTGAGGCCTTTGGGGGGACTGATGGCCAGGGACCCAGCAGGGCTGGACCTCATGGGTGAGCCTCCTCACTCTCCCTGTTCCCAAGCAAGCCGTGCACAGAGGGGTCCTGTTTTCTGGCCAGCCGGGGCTGTGCCCCCCGCAGAGCTGCCTGGCAGTGGGATGGGAGCAAGTGTATTAGGCCCAGGAAAACATGAGGCTGGTGTCCACTTCCTGTGGATTTTGTCCCCAGCTAACAGCCGGACCGAAGTTACAACACCCAAGGGCTGAATATGGGAAGGGAAGAGCGAGGGGCAAGTCCTTCTGCCACTTGGGACATATTTACAGATTATGACCCTGCTGTGGGAGTGTCCTGGGGTGCCCATGACAAAAGACCACAAACTGGAGGCTTAAACCAGCAGGCATTTATTCTCTTGTAGTTCTGGGGGCCAGAAGTCCAAAATCAAGGTGTTGACAGAGCCAGGCTGCCCCTGAAGGCTCCAGGAGAGGGTTCTTTCCACCTCTTCCAGCTTCTGGGGGCTCCAGTCACTGCTGAGCTTGAGGCCTCATCCCCCAGCCTCTGCCTCTGTGGTCACATTGCTTTCTCCTCTTCTCCTGTGTCTGTCCTCTGCCCTTAAAAGGGCACCTGTCATTGGAGTGGGGCCACCTGAATAATCTAGGGTGATCTTATCTAGAGATCCATCACTTACTTATATCCCTAAATTACATCCCTTATTTCAAGTAAGTCCATGTTCATAGGTTGCAGGGGTTAGGGTGCGGACATATCTTTTTTTAAGAAAAAGATATTCTTAATTTATTTTTAGAGAGAGAGAGCATGCAAGAACGGGGGGGAGGGGCAGAGGGAGAGGGAGAGAGAATCTCAAGTGGACTTCCTGCTGAGTGTGAAGTCCAATGCAGGGTTTGATCCCAGGACCCTGAAATCACGACCTGAGCCAAAGCCAAGGGTTGGGTGTTCAACCAACTGAGCCACCCAGGCATCCCAAGGATGTGGACATACCTTTTGGAACCACTCTTCAAGCCACTCCCCCTGCCAACTGGTACATGAGGCACAGTCAGTGACTCTCCGTCTTGGGGACGAACCCAGAAAGGGCTGAGGACCCTTGCCCCCTCCTACAGCAGCTCTGATGTTTGAGTGCACTTAGTTTCTGATGTGTTGTTTCTCCCAGAGGCCGGGGCCACGCCTTAGGTGTGCTGGTATCCCGGCATTTAATGCAGCGATAGGTGATTTGCTGGCATTAAATAAATATGTTTGGCGAAAAAGTGAATGAGCAAATGAATGACTTGTAAGACTCCTTCTCTCCCTCATCTGTCACCCTGAGTCCTGCCATCCCACCTGGGAAGCAGCCCCAGCTTCACAGGTGTCCTGAGGGTGGCACAGGGCATCCTGCCCTGACATGTGTCCAGCGTAGGCATCTGGGTCTATGTGGCTCCCGCCGATGGTGATGTGCGCAACAGGGGAGGGAAGTCGGGGAGACGTGCCTGCGGGACACTCTGGCAGAGCCGTCAGGAAGGTCGTGGGAAGGAGAGGTGTGGAGCTGGAGAAGAATTTGGATGTGGGAGTAATTAACATACAGGGGTGGCAAGGACAAAGGGTGAGACATGGTTGCCCAGAATGAATGTGCAAAATGAGGGGGGAGGGGCCAGTCCTGGGAACACCCACATTTGGAAAGCGGGCAGGAGAGGAACCACACTTATTTTACTGGGTGGACCAGTGGGAAGAGTGAGCCTTCCAGGGTCACACAAGCATGGTTGAACCCACCTCCACTGTGTGTTAGCTGGGGAAGTTACCCAGCCTCTCTGAGCCTCGGTTTTGACTTCGAAAAAGGCTTTTGGAAGACTTGAAAT
The DNA here is from genome assembly GCF_002007445.2 of Ailuropoda melanoleuca. Lineage (NCBI taxonomy): Eukaryota > Metazoa > Chordata > Mammalia > Carnivora > Ursidae > Ailuropoda > Ailuropoda melanoleuca. The sequence continues at coordinate 87,737,724 of NC_048233.1, forward strand.
AATATGTCCAAAGCGTGTATTGAAGCAGTTGCCAGATAGCACAAGAACACGAGCTAATGTCTGCTGAGTGCTCATGAGGGCCTGGGCTCCGTGTATCATAATCCGACACTCACATCGACCTTGGGGGGAGCACAATTCCTTCGACTGGCCAGTGAGGACACTGGACAGTTAAGAATGGTTAAAAAACTTGTCTACAGCCACAGAGCTCATTCCGTGGCAGAGTGTTGGATTTCAGCCCTGGGAGAAAGCAGGGAGCTGTTCTCATATGCAGAAGCAGAGAGGCAGGTAAGAATGGGGATGTAATGTGCCTGCTGGCACAGCCACTCAGAGTCCGGCCAAAGACCTGACTGTGGAAGCGTATTCTGGTGACAGTGGAGCATGCAAGAACTCAGGACCATGTTCCATCCAGACGGTCAGTAGAAGTGAGCAGAGCTGCCTTGAAAGATTGTGAAGAACAGTGCTACGAATGAGTTGTGAAATTCTACAGGCCTCAGAGAGCAGAACACAGCAGAGCAAGAGAGAGCTATAAAGAAGCAGTCAGCAAATATTTAATTGAACAGAGAAAGAACTTTCTAAACATCACGATGGTAGGGGCTCGGTCGGTGGAGGGGGGACATCTGCAAAGTACATTCGAGTCTTTGGCCAAGTGCCAATCTGCCCAGACACGAGACAAAACTACCCAAGGCTGGGGCAAAAACCCACCAGAAAGCACCTCTGAGAACTCACAGGTGTCGGGGAATAGCTCACGCTCCCTGCAGCTGAAGTGGGGGATCCCGTGATGTGTGGAGCATCACACAGCAGCGTTCTCTGTAGGTGTCATCTGGATTCAAGGCTGCTTTGCACCTGCACTATGAAAGCACAGGAGCAAACCCTGAAAATATTAAAGTGATTCCAAGCAACTTCACTGCATATCAGAACAGAGCGTAATGCTAATTAAAGGAATAAACAACAAAATCCAGCACCCAACAATATAAAAACGCAAAGTTACCGAGCAAGCAGAGAAGGAGGAAAATATGATGCATCACTAGGAGAGAGGAAAAAAATCAATCAATAGAAACAGACCCAGAAGTGGTAAAATGATGAGGTGATCGGATTAGAATGTTCAAACAGCAATTAATAATATGCCCTGTGTACTCCAGAAAGTAGAGGGAATCATGAACAGTTGAGGAAAAGAACGAAAGATATAAAAACGACCCCAATGGAACGTCTGTGGTTGGAAAACATGCAGATTGGGATTAACAACAAAGAAGACACCATGGAAGAAAAGATAAATGACACTGAAGATGTACCAATAGAAACTCTTTAAAGCACAGAGGGGAAAGATGGGGGAAAATACACAGAATATCCGTGACTTGGGGGGTGATGTCAGGTGTTCCCACATACATGTAATAGAAGCCCAAGAAATAGAGGGGAAGGGGACAGAAAAACCATTTGAAGAACTAATGACCAGGGAGTTTCTATTATGGGTGTAAACCACAAGCCCGCAGATCTACAAAGTTAACAACCCCCAAGCAGAAAAAACACGAGGGTATACACTAAGGCACATCGTCATCAAACCACTGAAGACAAGTGGTAAAGAGAAAATCTTAAAAGCAGCCAGAGAAAAAGGACATGGTGTGTGCAAAGAGGAACAAGGAGCTAGTAGACTTGTCACCAAAACATACGCTTTCAAGAGACAGTGGGGTGACATCTTTAAAGTATTGAAAGAAATTGCCAACCTACGGTCTACACCCAGCAACAATATATTTCAAAATGAAGGTGAAATAAAAACATTTTCAGAGTAACAAATCCTAGAGAGAGTGTTTACCAGCAAACCTGTACCCCAAGAAATGATGGAGGAAGTTCTTCAAGCAAAAGGAAAGTGATAATGGATGAAATTTAGAAACACATGAAGAGTGCCATGATTTACAAGTAATTACCAGCATGTGGAGTAATATAAGAAAATTTTCTCATTTTAAAAATCTCCTTGGAAGATAATTGACTGTTATAGCAAAAAAAGAATAGTAGCATATTACTGGGTTTATGATATACACGGGGGGTAAGGTGTTGGACACAGAAGCACAGAGGATGTGGGACGACGTGGAAGTATGTTGCTAAGAGGTTCTTAAACTATACATGAAGTGTTAGAGTAGCCTTTGAGGGGAGACTGTTCCGAGTGCGCAATGTATATTGTGAACCTAAGAGCAACCACTAGAAAAAAGGAAATAAAATAAAGTCATAAAACTATCAATTCACTAGCAGAGGTAAAATAAAATTATACAAACGCCCAACTAATCCAGAAAAAAAGTGCACACAAACAAAACATGTAACAGGATGGTAGATTTATACCCCACGTTGATAATTACATTGAATATAAATGGTCTATACACTCCATTTAAAAGGCAGAGATTATCTATGTGGGTCAAAAACCGAGACCTAATTGAATGTCATGACAAAAGGGACAGAGATATAGCTTGAATTCAAGGGCTCTCAGTGGCCAAGTCCAGAATGATTGGAGTATCAAGATAAATAGTATAGTAACAGGTTATAATTCTTTGAGTAACAAAGAGAGCCATGTGTCCATGGAGGGGGAAGAGAGAGTGAGAGAGAGAGACCTTTCTTACAATTGAATATCGAACTGTTAATACAGAAGTAGCTAAAGCCAGTGTTGATATAGTTTGATGAGGAACCGAGTATTTACACGGTCACAGGTATCTCCCCACAAACTTCCCACTGATGGTCAAGGAAAAACAGTGGCTGCTCTGTATTCTTCAGAACTGTTAAGATCAAGAATGCCGGAGAAAGGCTGGGGGACTGTTCCAGATCAGAAGAGACTTAAGAGAAGTGACATCTCGGTGCAGTGCTTGGTCGTGCATTGATTCTGGCTCTGCAGGGGAGGGCGCTGGGCACAGGAGGGGGAACGTGGTGACTAGTGACTCTGGCTGGAAGGTAGGCGGGTGATCCTTGCACCAACCTTGCAGCTTGTCTGTGTGTTTGAAAATATCCAGCATTTATTTTTTTCATTGTGAGAAAGAGCAACAAAACCCTCCCTTACTTTGGAACGGACCCTTCCTTTCCCATGAGTGGCCGTTCCTCCCAAACGTGCTCTGAAAGCAGAATTTCTGGAACTGGCTGGTTGTTCCTGTACGAAGAAAGTAAATCTGGGGAATGGGGCTATTTTAGAGCAGAAGCCTCAACAGTGCTCCCCCGTCCCTAAACTTTTGTACGGGGGACCCAAGAACACCAGTGAAAGAACCACAAACATGCCAGGCCAGGCTGTCAGGGCAGATGTTCAAACACTAATCAATTGAAGGAGCTTCTAACTCACCTGGATGTGAGGTTGAACATGATTTACACGACGGATTTTTTTTTTCAATATCACGCGTGGGATTTTTAAGGGAAGATCTTTGCTTCCCACGCGTCTCTCCCTTCCCGCTCCCATCAATGCAACAAGCTCTTTCCACCGGGAGCGAGCCAGGCAAAGCCAGGCACCCGCTGGCTTCAGATGGGGAAGGAGACTCTTACGGGGTGCTGGACTTAGAGGGGTGCAAGATGGGAAGGTTTTCGTTCATTGGGGGACTGGCCCTTGGAGAGAAAGGAATGCTCTTTACCTCGCCTTCCAGTCTTTTCTTGCTCTGGACTCTGTGATGTCTCCTGAGATGACAGTTCAGAAACCAGGTTTCAGAGAGGGACGGGGAGTTCAGTTCCCAGGTCACGGAGATCCTCCCTTGGAGTGAGATTGGCCGTGATGCCAGCTAACGCGGCCGCGCGGGGAAGAGCAAAAAAGCCGCATGCGTGAGAAAGGTGTGATGGATAGCCATGAAAACAAGGTGGAGCTCACTGCGTTCTGCAGAGAACACCCAAGGCTGGCCAGGCTGCTGTGGCCAACTTTCTGCTCTTTTTTAAATGACATGAAGCACCCGGGGTCTGCTGGGGCGCCCTGGGGTCCCCTGTGGGGCAGTTTACAAGCTTCTTACTTGTTCAAGCATCGGCGTGCAAAGTGGAAGCGTGACACCCACAAGAGCTGCTTGTCACCTGACGCCCACCCCAGAGGCTGTCTCTAACAAAACGTGCAGCTTGAGACCTCTGGATTCCAGACAGCTCACTAGAACTTACCTGGGCAAAACAATGCAAAGGGAAGGCCATGGGTATCGCAAAAGTGGGTCAGACATTTGGAAGATAGAAGCACAGCAGGGCTTATTGTGATTTCCAGCTTTTCCAGGAATATGGCAAATTAAGAGGAAGGAGACCACTGGGGATCCCGTGAGAAATGGCTGATTCCAGGTCCCGGGGTGGGAAAGGAAGAATATAAGCCTGGAACATCTTGGTTGCGCCAGCTCGTGGCAGAGAAGTGCTCAGAACTTAACGGGTGGGCCAGCAAGACACAGGGGCCGCTGTTGGCCAAAGAGGACGCCCCTAGAGCCTTCAGAAGAATAATGATGTCATGCGGTGTCCTGGACAGGACTCTGGAACCGAAAACGGACATTAAGTGAAAACTAAGACAATCTGAATCAAGGGTGGACTGTGTTTAATAAGAATGCATCAGATAGGTTCATTTAATTATAACGGGCGTATCCACTAATATGGGATGTCCGTAAGACGGGAGCTTGGTGCCGGCTATCTGGGAACTCTGTCCTATCTCCTCAATTTTTCTGCAAATCTGAAACTATCCTAGAAACAACAACAGCAAAGTAAATATGTGGAAATGTAAGAATGCTGGCCAGAGTAGATTGAGACACATCAAAGATGCAAGAACCATTGAGTGGTGAGAAAGGGAGAGAAAGCCAGCAAGGGGGAGGCCAGGACATTACAGCAGACAAAGGCAGAAAACCAGACAACAAGAACCCCTTCTCTGCACCGGGGACAGAGAAAGTGGACCAAAGAAGGACTTTCCACTAAGAATAACTTCTGTTTACCTTTTGGGTCTCTGAAGACTTTCTTCTCCCCTAAAAACAAAGAGAGAAGACTGCATATTCTGTCCAGTTGTTAAAATTGGAAAGACCCTTCTTTGTAATTCAGCGTTCCCATGACACTCTTTAAAATAATTTTGATGATTGCGTGGGACATCGTCATCATAAATAAAAGCCCCAGGAAAAACCAGGCTGTGGAGGGGCGGGCACAATTAGAAAACTGTAGGTGTGAAACCCTAGGGTTGTGTTTTTTCACCTGAGCCGTGGCCAGGTGAAGGAGAGGGGAGCAGGGATCTTCCCCTGGAGTCCCTGGGATTTTACAAGCAATGTGCTTACGTGAAGTTTCTGGCTGGTATGACACTTTTTGAAATAAATTGTATCTTTGTGGAATGAATGTTTTAAATAATAACCAAGGCCAGTTTCCAGATACTTCAGCTCACAGGAATCAACTGAAAACCGTCCCCAGCAGAAGTTACATTGAACTAGGTATCCAAATTAAAAATAAAATAACTTTTCCAAATATTTTGGTGAAAATAGAAACTTTCCGTTTTATGAGCTATTATTTTTGTCTTCCATCTGTACTCCAAGTAAAACAAAATATTAACGCTTAATTCCATTTTATTTCAACTGTTTAACTTTGCCCCTGAACTTTTAGATAAACATTTACCCGATGGATGAACTGGTGGATTTGAATTTTTAAAACATAGTAAACATTTTCCTATTTAATAATCTATCTAGTTTCTATAAACTGAACCGATTTATTAGATGTTTTAGCTTCTTTTAAGGCTGAATAAAGTTTAAGGTTCATGCAGATGTTTTTTTAAAGATATTCGTTTCTATTCTATTCTTCCCCATCTTGCTTCCAAAATGGTTATGGAAGTGTATATATTAAAAAAAAAAAACTTGTGTGTAATCAAGTTTTTGAGGTGAGGCAATGAGCTGGGTGTGGTTTATTGATTACCTGTGAGATTGAAGGTCGGGAAATCCAAGACCTGAGAGAAACTTTGCCCCTGGTTCTCGTCCCGTCCCTCTCCCGCCCTCCCTCCTCCCCTCCCCACCCCCGGAGGTGGGCGCAGACGGACAGGTAGTTACCTCTCCGGCCACTAGGTGCTGTGCGGCACCTGCTGGAGAGCTCCCAGTTGGCAGCTGGTTTCTGCTCACCAGGAAATGAGATACCTGGGGGCCTTGCTGCCACCAGAAAGTGGACCGACGGGATTCTGGGCACCGTGCTTGCCAGCGGAAACTGGTTCTACTCGAATGTCGAGGGCTATGCCTTGTTTCTTCGTGTTTTTATGTGTGTCCTGTGAACACTTGGGCATATGCTTCCCGGACAAGCAGGATGTTTTCTTCCTGAACCATGACTATTCTTCACAGCAGTCGCCACTGGTGATGGCTTCTGGCTCATTCCTGATGGCTTATGTTGAGAATTGGCTGCCACACCTGGGAGGGGGAAATCCAAGGTCCAAAAGGTGCCAAAAGCCCAGCTCAGCAGAGTAAGCTGGCACCTGACATGAAATAAGATCAGGGAGCTCAGATCGCTGGCTGCATCTTCCCAGGGCTTCCCCATGTCACCGGCGGAGGCAGCAGGGGTCCTGGGGGCCTTGCCCCTTGGAACTCCGGCTTGGCAGTTCCACCAGTGAAGCCCTGTGGATCTAGAATTTTCTTTGTGGAAAGGATTATAATCACACATCAGATTTATTTTATAGATAGAGGACTCTTTGGATTATTTCTTCTTAGGAAAATTTTGGGAAGTTGTGTTCCTCTAGGAAACTGTTTCATCTAAATGTTTCCATTTATTTGCATGAAGTTATTCATGATGTGCTCATGTCATCTTTCTAATGTCTATGGGAATAGGAGTGATGTTGCCTCCTTATTCCTGCTGCTGACCATTCGTGTCTTCTTTTTCTTCCCCCCAAAGAAGGGCCCTGCTCACGACCCTTGCCTGACCTTCCTCCTTCTCGTCTCTTCCTATGGGTGAGATCTGTGGGGCCCAGGGGACCACCCACATGAGCCCACACTTCCCTTCTGAGACCATGCTTGGACACTCAGGCTCCAAAGATCCCACACGGACCCAGCTGACTTCCGAGCCTGCACGGACGTCGTCCTGGGACTACCCTCTCAAAGGCAGACCGTGGGCACACCTCGTGCCCCATGGACAGCTGCGAGGCAGCTGTGGGTGGGGTTGTGGTCAGAGCTTGGATTGGCAGGCTCCTTATGGTATGGGATGTGCTGGGGTGGTGGGCAGGGACTGTGTCCCCATCACCCCATCTTCCGGCACCGATGTGCAAGGAGTTTGTGACTTTTAGATTTGAACCTAACCTTCTTTGTTGTGAGAGGTGCGTTTCTCAAAGTAGGAGGAGAGAATATACTTATTTAATAGTTTGTTAGTTTGATTTGTAACATATATATTATTTTTTAAAAAGATTTTATTTATTTATTTGACAGTGATAGAGACAGCCCGCGAGAGAGGGAACACAAGCAGGGGGAGTGGGAGAGGAAGAAGCAGGCTCCTAGCGGAGGAGCCTGATGTGGGGCTCGATCCCATAATGCCGGGATCACGCCCTGAGCTGAAGGCAGACGCTTAACCGCTGTGCCACCCAGGTGCCCCTGTAACATAGATATCAGACATGTGGCACACAGTCGGCTCTTGTTAGGGGCAGGCCTGCGTCTGGACAGAGGTTCATCAAAAGTATTAGTCTTTTCAAAGAGCTGACTTTTAGGTTTGCTCATTTCTCCATAACATGTTAGTTTTCTAAATCACCGATGTCCATGCTTACCTGCATTATTTTCCTCCTTCTGCTTTACGTTGATCTGCTATTTTTTTCTCGCTTCTTGGTATGCATGCTTAAGATAATGGATTTTCAGCCCTCTTTCTGATTGTGTGCACTTGAGGGCCATGCAGCTGTCTTCACCTGTAGGCTCAGCTGTGTACAATGATATGGGAGAGTGTATCTCGGTATCTCCGTATTCAGTGTGATGTCTCCTTTGGTCTGCAGCTTATCTAGAAGAGTATCACTTGATTTCCAAACATTGGGGCATTTTTTTCAGTTGTGTTTTTGTTATCAGTCTCTATTTGTTTCCACTGTCCTCAGAAGACAAGAGCTCGGTACTCCAAAACGTGTCGAGACTGTCTTTATGGCCCAGCACGAGCCACGGAGGCACACGGTCTGCGCACACTTGGAAAGTCAATATTCTGTAGTTCCGGAGGAGTCTTCTGTCTGCAGAAAGCCTACCATTTGTGGAAGGCATTAAAGTTCCACAGTGATTGAGGACTTATTCCTTATTTCAGCTCTGTCGGGTTTGGTTTCATGTCGTGTGAGAAGAATATTGTTGACAATTGTTCTATCTTTCTGCTGAGTTGGTGTGCCATTACGAAACAGCCCTTTTCATCTCTAGGAAAACTTCTTGCTTTGAAATCTACCGTATTCGATATTAGGACAGCTGCACCTGCTATCTTTAATTGTACTTACATGGTCTGTACTTCATCTTTCAACGTGTGAGCATTTGGGGTCTTTATATTAAAGTGTGTCTGCTAATAAATAGTAGAGAACTGAAGTTAAAAAAAAAAAACCCTCGCCTGATAATGTTGTCATTTAATTAGAGTATTTAGCCCATTTATACTTCATATAATTATTAATATACGTCTGGATTTATACCCACCACATACTCTTTGTTCTTTATTTTTCCCATTTGGTTTTTGGATTTTTTTTAACCTCCTTCTTTTTGATTAATCAATTCTTATTTAATTACAATTGCTCTTCGATTAGCTGGCCAGCTGTACATTCCTTTATTCTCCTTCTAGTGGTTGCACCAGAAATTATGAAATGCATCCCTGGCTTTTTAGAATCTGTCTTAAAATTGTGCTTTTACCACTTTGGAACATTAAAATAGAAGCTTAAATGCTTTTCATTTCATTTATCCCTCTCCCCTTTAGTTTCATTTTTGTTGTGTATTAATTCTGTTTCTATCGTAGTCCTACAGGACATTATTCCTGCTGGCTTAAGCAGGGGTTTGCCCACATATTTGCTCTTTCCAATGTCCATCCATGATGCTTCCATTTGGGGTTAGTTCCCCCGTCTGAAAAAAAAAAAATCCCTGTACTGTTTATTTTAGTGCGGTCTGCCGGCCACGAATCCTCTTCAATGTCGTTCATCTGAAAACCTCTTTATTTCACCTTCTTTTTTGAAAGATATTTTCTCTCCACACAGAATCCTAAGTGGGTACTTGTTTTTTTCCGGCCATTTAAATATGCCCTTAAGCTTCCACAGTTTCTCAGGAAAGTCAGCCATTAGCCTTAGGATTGATCTTTTGAAAACATGCTTTTTTCCCCTCTGGCTGCTTTTAAGGATTTTTCTTCTTGTCCTTCATTTCCACCAGTTTCCCTGCGAGGTGCCTACGTGTGGTTTTCTCTGTCCGTCTCTGCTTGAGGATAGTTAAACTCCTTGTGTCTCTGAGGAACAAGTCCTCCCCCTGCCTCTCCTGCTCCAGAACTCCAACCACACCTGCGGGAGGCGTGGTCCCTAAAACTGTGTGTCTCTGTCAGTCTTCCATCTGTGTTCCAATTTGCGGATTTTCTACCAGCTTCTCAGTTCACTGAACTTGTCCCCTCTCCAGTTTGCCGCCCTGCCCGCCTTCCGAATTCTCATTTGGGGCTTTAGAATTTCCATCCAATGCCCTCTGCGGATTCCAGCTCTCGTACTGAAATTCCCCTTGTTTTCATTTAGATGCTGCAGCAGGTTAACGTACGAGTCTGATAACCCCAACACCTGGGTCTGCTGTCAGTCTGTTTCTCTTGTCATTTGTTTGTTTGTTTTGCTTGAGTTTTAATTATCGGACCCTGCCTCCCGGCACTTCCTGTAATTCTTCACGGACACTTGGATGCCGTGCCTGATAAAGGGGATGGCTCTGGAGATGCTCACCTCTTCCGAAGAGGATTTTTGTGTCTTCGGTGGGCAGAAGTGGACAGATAGGCTCATCTCTGTCAGGGCTGGAGATGATTTGAGCTAGACTTTGGATCTGGGGAAGCTGGGCCCCTGAAGCATAGCCTTTCAGGGCTCCCAATTCAGAGCTGGCAAGTATACAAGGACCCCCGCCTTCCCAGGGGCCCCGGACTCCAGACTTGGCGTCGTCAGGCCGGAGTGAGGTGGGGCAGATGGCCTAGAAATAGCTGTCTCTCGGCCGCCTTGTCCAGCATCCCTTCCTCAGGGCTTCCGTGGACTCTGGACCTGTAACGATCAGGGGTTACTGGCCCAGCGGCATCACAGTCAGCTGTGTGCATGTCTGTCCTCCTGAGATTAGGGGCCCAAATCCAGCTGCTCTCCGAGCCCCTCGGAATGGTTGCGATCTCTGAACGTGAAGACCTACATGTGTATTTTGTAAAGTTCCCCGGGTGAAGAAGCAATGGCTATCTAGACCTTCACTTTGTAAATATCGGCCAAGACACTGAACTTTGCTGGGGTAGGAAAGTGCCAGAGGCTCTAGTCCACCTGGGACTTATTGTGCATTTGTTGAAAGAAGGAGGGGAGGGAAGCATTCCTCAGGAAAGTGGATCCCAGCTCCGGGGCCCAGCCCCTGATCCCATGAGAGCTGGCCCAGCTCCCACCGAGCTCCAGTGACCAGCGGCCTTGCAGCAAGAGTGGGCATTTTAGCTGAGTGATGTCTGCCTCTCTTCAAGATAAGAGTAAATTTATGTTAATGCAGGTCTTATCACTCGGGCATTACCCTTTGCCTTCCCGATGTCTCACCCTGTTTTCTTGGTGTCTCGTTACACGTGATAAGGAGAATTGCCTTCACCCCATTATGATTCTGCACCGCACCCACCCACTTCCCCAGAACCCTGTTTGTTCTGGGGAAATATGACCTGGTGATATCAGGTCATTTCCCCCTCTTTCGGTCATTTTTTGTTGAATCGAAACCGGGCCACATCCAGGACAAAGGTGTGACCTTGGCTGGCTCTGGGCCAGCCCCTGGGCTCCCCCACCCCACCCCCGCCACGAACCGGCTCCAGTTTCTCCCCTCCCTCTTGTTTCTTTCTCTTCTTTTCTGTTCCCTTCTTTGATTCCTCTTTTTTCTCAATCTGGAAGCAAAAGCTTTACCACTTTGGAAGAGGATGGATGAACGCGGTGGGGCGTGGCCCGCTGACGTCACCTCCCCCCTGCAGAGGCTGTTTCTACGGTGGGCGTGGCGGAGGGGGTCTCCTGCCACCTGGGCAGGTTCGTGGCTCCTCAAGGGAGGCACTTATGAAATACCAGCCTCCCTGCTGCCTTGTGGGCGTCCTACACCCGGTTGATGGGGCTGGATCCCCAGCCCACTGGGGCAGGTCTGGACACTGAGCATCTGTGCCCGCGCAGTAGGGGGAGGGTGTACCGAGCTCAGGCGTCGACTGTGGAGAAGAATCCCACGACCCCCCTTCCCCCAGTGCTGGTTCCCTGGCCTCAGCCCTGCAGATGAGAAGGAAATCTCCAAAGGCCAGATGCTTATCTGAGAAACAGGTTTCTCCATCCCCATGTCCCCAGTTGTTGCTCTAAACCATTTCTCCTCCTTTGTTCTTGGTTCTATTTTTGCAGTGGAGAAACTTTTCAGATGGACACCCTGGACTGAGATGAACTTTAAAATTGCTCCCAGGGATCAGACAGATTCTGGCCCCTTCCCTGCTTGTGCTGGTGGCCAAAGTCAAGGCATTGGGCATTGAAGAGCTGGCCCCATCCCGGCCACCCCAGCAGGAAATAAAGGTTTTCCTTGTCCTTCTTCCCCCAAACCCCTTCCTCCTTCCCTTTGCCTTTGCTGTGGAAAGTTCTTCCCCTTTCTCCGCATCCTTCATCCCCACCAGTCTGTGGGCTTGGTGCCAGTTGCCCTGTTTGCCTATGAACATTATTTGAAAGAGAGAGGTCATTTACACCTTAGTATGAATTTGATCAGTAGTTTGCCTTTTCTCAGGATGTTTGCTTTCTGGGTCAGTGAAAGGCTTAGTGCCGCAGTATAGACGTTCATGGTAGTTACAGGAACGGGTTAGGGATGGAGTCCAGGCACTCGTGCTCACAAGATGCTAATCGCGAGTCCTGGCTGAATCCGCCCACTGCCCGTGTTCCAGAATAAAGACATGGGGGAGAGCGATTTGTGGCATAACCAAGCACAGGGCGTGGCCAGGCAAGGAGGGGATGCACAGAGCTCCACAGGACAGCTGACTCCAGTCTGCGACGTGGTTGCTGCAAAGGAGTCCCTGTGTGGGGCCCAAGCCTGGAAGAGGCTGGTATCTCCCTCTGAGATACGCAGGGCTGCCCCCGGGGCAGTCAGCCACTTCTGGAGTCCTCCAGAGCTCCATGCTCCGCGTCAGTAGAGAAGCCTTTCATGTTGCTGGGGGTCCCTGGCAGAAATGCACAGCCTAAACCCTACTTCCAAGCTCCCCTCCAACCCAGCAGGCTGGGAGCCCTGCAGCCCTGCCCGCCCCTCAAAGCTCCTCCCAGCCTCCGGGCTGCCACCTGGCTGTGGCCTCCGCCTGGAATGTTCCTCCCTGGACCTTCTTTCTCAGGGCTGGCTTCTCTCAGCATACGGGCCCCTGCTCCGTTCTCCCCTCCCGAGAGAGGCCTTCACGATCACCCCTACCCGCCGTCCCGTGGCACCGCCACCACCACCCGCCGACATTCCTGCTTGTTCTCTGTGTGTCTCCCCCACTGGCGTGTGCGCCTGCAGGAGCACCGGCTTGGCTGCAAGGTTCACTCCGCGTCTCCAGCCTGGCGCTCAGAGATGCTCGGTGAATGAATGAACGTGCCTTGTGTGAATGAATGTGTGGCGAGAGGCAGGTCAGAGCGGCGACAGGCCCCAGACGGCTGAGTGCTCGCCCTGTTCAGCCCCCGTGAATCTGTGACCATTGTGATGATAAGGGGCCATCACAAGCAGACAGCCAAGTGCTGAGCTCCGCCCATGTCATCACAGCGGTGACCAGTGGGGTCCAGGCACCGAACTGGCGTCACACGTGGGACCCACGCTGGGGGTCGTGGGTCCATTCCCACCACCCCAATAGCCTGCCTATTATTAGGACCCCAGAGCCTATGTAATTTGTCCAAGGTCGCCCTGTAGGCGTACAGGAACTTGGAGGGATTCTCTGGAAAGTTCCATTCCGATAGATGAGTTAACAGCGCTTCTAAAAGTCCCCTGGGACGGTCTCTTCCATGCACATTTATTGAGCACCTGCTGTGTGTCAGGCATGTTGAATCTTCCTGTCCTGGGTGATTCAGGCGAGTGCTGGCAGGGGCGTCCTGACGTTGGCCCTGCCCCTGGTGGTGTCATGGCGAAGGCTTCTGCCATCCTGGGGAGTTTAAAATACTGCCAGGTGCAGAGACGCAGGCCAGGCCACCATGGTGACATTCCTCTCCCCGGAGGGTCAGAGGACCCCAGGGGCCGCCCTTGGCACAGCGTCACCGTCACCGTGGTAGGTGCTGACACCGAGGTGGCCAGCTCACCCTGTTGTCCAGCATGGAAGCACCTGCTCATCCCAAGGAACATGCAGAAGGGCCCAGAAGCAAGGAAAGGCCGTCCGATACCCAAGGGGGGGCCGCTCTGCTGCTGGCGCCCGGGCTCACAGCCAGCACTGCCCACGTCGGTCGCCCCGGTCTGCAAGCGCGTCGTTCTACAGGGGTGCCGCTTGCTCGTGAAAAGAAAGCACCAATGCACGTCATCACAAATCCTTGTGTTCGTATCAAGACGGAGTCCCTGTTGCCAGTCCCACTCCCCTTCCCCCTCCAGCAAGGTCTCTCCTGAGGGGCTGTGAATGCCCCCTGCAGTGAGGCCCACAATCGCCCCCTGTGGGAAAGTGCCCCCCCCACTCCCTGGGCGCTCCGAAGCCCCTGCGGCCTGCTCTGGGGCACCCCCGTATAAGCCCCCCAGCTCTGGGTCAGCCGTGTTGCGCTGGGTCATGGGCGGCAGCGCCCCAGAGGCAGCCGTCTGATGGATGAGCCCACAGCCCTGCCCTCCCCTCCCGGCCCCTCCGTCTCCCCACCCCTCTGCCCACCCCACTCAGGCCTCCTCCTCCTGCAGGCCTTCCTCTGCTTGGAGCAGCTGTCCCCTCCCCTGCAGCTTCCTGGTTCCCCATGACTTCCTAGGGCTCAGCTGAGAAGCCACTCCCTCTGCAGGACCTTTGTGACCTTTCTTTCCCAGACTCTTCGCTATTTCTGTAGCCCATGGTTTTTTGTTTGTTTTTTTACTTTCCTGGGCTACTGTCAGCTCTCTGGCTGTGTCCCTTTGTGTCTGTGGCTCACAGCTCCATGGCAGCTTTCAGTAGGACCTTAGTAAATGTGCTGATGGCCCCAGCAGAGGGGAGGTGCTATCTGGTCCGTGGGGACAGCTGGGCCTGTGCCTCCCCAGGCCAGGGCTTGTCAATGGTGCTTTTGTGGCAGGGGGACCAGCAGCCTCTGGAGCTTTCTCTAGCTGTTCTATCCACCTTCAAATGTCAAGACAACCACTTCGTCTTCCTTGCTCCCAGGAAGGACCTGTGTGTGACAAAGGCAGGCCGCACAGGGGCTGTTTGAGTCCGATAGAAATTGGCCTGTCGCACCAGTCCCGCCCCCCCAGGGCTCACGACCCTTGTGAAGTCCACGTTATTCGTTCATTCATGCTTTTGACAAATATTTTGGCAACCTGCTGAGTGCCAGGCTCCCGTAGGTGCTGAGAACACAGCAGAGAGTAAGCCGGACAAAAGCCCCCTCTCCTAGCACACAGAGAAAATATGTGACAGGATGACAAGGGACAGGTGACAAAGGACAGAGGCAAAAGAAGGGGCTTGGGGGCAACGGCCCGGGGAGGCTCTCTGGAAAGGCGATATCTGACCTCACTCCTGTGAGGCCATGAGCCGATGTCTGCCCCGTGCTGAGGGGGTCTCAGCAGTCCCCTCTGTTTGGTCTCCAGCGCTGTGACCTGGAGGCATAGGCGCCCTGGCTCTTCGTTTGAAAGCTGGCCCGCGTGTCGTGGGTGCGGCGGACAGCCATCCAGCTCCGTGGGCCGGGAGGCCTTGCCTGGCCTTTCAAAGGCCTGTTCACAAAGGCGGGACGGGGCCTGTCTGGCGTCCCCCTGGACAGCAGAATTCCCCCCGGACAGCCTTGCCCTACGAAATGATTCAAGGGTCAAGTTTCTCTTTCCCTTTGTCTTCCTTTTGGAAGGAACTGAGCACTCTGAAGTCCCCCCTGAGGAAGGATAGGATGGGCTTTCTCTTCAGAGAGGCGTCAGGAAGGAGCCTCTGAGCAAGGAGGGGTCTTGGGTTTTAAGCTCAGTGCTGAGGTCGGAGGACGGGCTCGCCACCAAACGAGGAGGGAAGCAGAGACGAGGGGCCATGGTTAAGAAAGTTGCAAGGTGCTTGCCCTGAAAACCAAATCATGGAATAAAAGCAAACAAGTGCGTTCCTCGTCCAAGGGATCCCCTTGCTGCTTAGGGGCGGGTGGAAGGGGCAAGGAAAAAAAACCAAAACGGAGACATTGGGTTTTGCAGAAAGTCTGATTTCAGACGTAGCAGCCCACACACAGAAAGCAGGGGAGCTGAGCCATGCTGGAGGCAGGGGCGCGGGCACCTCGGAGGGGGCAGCCCTGGCGCCCTCCAGGGTCAGTCTGACCACAGATCCTGGAGAGTCCAGGTGATGCGGGGCTGTGGCGTGGATTTCAGAGCCACTTGTCATGTNCCCCTGTGGGAAAGTGCCCCCCCCCACTCCCTGGGCGCTCCGAAGCCCCTGCGGCCTGCTCTGGGGCACCCCCGTATAAGCCCCCCAGCTCTGGGTCAGCCGTGTTGCGCTGGGTCATGGGCGGCAGCGCCCCAGAGGCAGCCGTCTGATGGATGAGCCCACAGCCCTGCCCTCCCCTCCCAGCCCCTCCGTCTCCCCACCCCTCTGCCCACCCCACTCAGGCCTCCTCCTCCTGCAGGCCTTCCTCTGCTTGGAGCAGCTGTCCCCTCCCCTGCAGCTTCCTGGTTCCCCATGACTTCCTAGGGCTCAGCTGAGAAGCCACTCCCTCTGCAGGACCTTTGTGACCTTTCTTTCCCAGACTCTTCGCTATTTCTGTAGCTCATGGTTTTTTGTTTGTTTTTTTACTTTCCTGGGCTACTGTCAGCTCTCTGGCTGTGTCCCTTTGTGTCTGTGGCTCACAGCTCCATGGCAGCTTTCAGTAGGACCTTAGTAAATGTGCTGATGGCCCCAGCAGAGGGGAGGTGCTATCTGGTCCGTGGGGACAGCTGGGCCTGTGCCTCCCCAGGCCAGGGCTTGTCAATGGTGCTTTTGTGGCAGGGGGACCAGCAGCCTCTGGAGCTTTCTCTAGCTGTTCTATCACCTTCAAATGTCAAGACAACCACTTCGTCTTCCTTGCTCCCAGGAAGGACCTGTGTGTGACAAAGGCAGGCCGCACAGGGGCTGTTTGAGTCCGATAGAAATTGGCCTGTCGCACCAGTCCCGCCCCCCCAGGGCTCACGACCCTTGTGAAGTCCACGTTATTCGTTCATTCATGCTTTTGACAAATATTTTGGCAACCTGCTGAGTGCCAGGCTCCCGTAGGTGCTGAGAACACAGCAGAGAGTAAGCCGGACAAAAGCCCCCTCTCCTAGCACACAGAGAAAATATGTGACAGGATGACAAGGGACAGGTGACAAAGGACAGAGGCAAAAGAAGGGGCTTGGGGGCAACGGCCCGGGGAGGCTCTCTGGAAAGGCGATATCTGACCTCACTCCTGTGAGGCCATGAGCCGATGTCTGCCCCGTGCTGAGGGGGTCTCAGCAGTCCCCTCTGTTTGGTCTCCAGCGCTGTGACCTGGAGGCATAGGCGCCCTGGCTCTTCGTTTGAAAGCTGGCCCGCGTGTCGTGGGTGCGGCGGACAGCCATCCAGCTCCGTGGGCCGGGAGGCCTTGCCTGGCCTTTCAAAGGCCTGTTCACAAAGGCGGGACGGGGCCTGTCTGGCGTCCCCCTGGACAGCAGAATTCCCCCCGGACAGCCTTGCCCTACGAAATGATTCAAGGGTCAAGTTTCTCTTTCCCTTTGTCTTCCTTTTGGAAGGAACTGAGCACTCTGAAGTCCCCCCTGAGGAAGGATAGGATGGGCTTTCTCTTCAGAGAGGCGTCAGGAAGGAGCCTCTGAGCAAGGAGGGGTCTTGGGTTTTAAGCTCAGTGCTGAGGTCGGAGGACGGGCTCGCCACCAAACGAGGAGGGAAGCAGAGACGAGGGGCCATGGTTAAGAAAGTTGCAAGGTGCTTGCCCTGAAAACCAAATCATGGAATAAAAGCAAACAAGTGCGTTCCTCATCCAAGGGATCCCCTTGCTGCTTAGGGGCGGGTGGAAGGGGCAAGGAAAAAAAACCAAAACGGAGACATTGGGTTTTGCAGAAAGTCTGATTTCAGACGTAGCAGCCCACACACAGAAAGCAGGGGAGCTGAGCCATGCTGGAGGCAGGGGCGCGGGCACCTCGGAGGGGGCAGCCCTGGCGCCCTCCAGGGTCAGTCTGACCACAGATCCTGGAGAGTCCAGGTGATGCGGGGCTGTGGCGTGGATTTCAGAGCCACTTGTCATGTCTGCGTGAGGCTGCGGGGCCATCATTAGCCCTGTAGGGATCCCTTGGTCCCCGCTTGTTATGAACGCATTCTGTGGGACAGACCTCGGTCCTGGTGGGGATGCTCGGGCTCGCTGTCTCTGACTCCAAGCAGTTTACTTCTTGAAGGAAAACGCTTGGGGGCCCACACTCCTTGACTAACTGGCTCCCGTCTATGCCCTTTTCCTAGATCCCTGTGGCTACCTCTTGTGGCATTTTCAGGCAGGAAAATCTAGAGCCGGTGACTCATGACAAGTTAGCCTGGAGCTGGCATCCTCGCCAACGGGGTGAATTGTGCAGTCGGTGGGGGCGATAACGTCTGGGGAGGGAAACAAAGCTGGAAAAGGTATGAGCAGGGTAGAGGTAATAGGAGGTGGGGCAGGGAGTGAATATGTGAACACATGCTTCTCCCTCCACTCTGCCCATCACCCCTGCTTGTGCTCTCTCTCTCACTGTCTCTCAAGTGCATGAGTGAATGAATGAAGGCAAATGAATGAATGAAGGCATGATCAAATCATGGGTAAACAAATGAATGAATCCCCCAACCAGCCAATGTGGCTTTCCAGAAAGTCTGGAACAAGAGCTGCAGGCACGAGCCTGAGACACCCCCCTCCCCAGGATGCCCACCTCCTTGAGCGTGGGCCCATGTCCAGGAGTCCCGAGGGGAGGCGGCTGGGTCGGACACCCCCACCCCCATGCACACGGCTTAGCCGGCAGCCCGTCATGCTGTGGGCACCATGGAGAGGCTGACACAGGGGACCCTGGGAGGGCACCCTCGGGTGCACAGATGGATTTCTTGTGGGTCAAATAGAGAGCTCGCATGTCCCCCACGTGAAGCCCGCATGACCAGCCCGTTAGGCTCCCTAAGTAAAGACGACTCAGTCAAAACCTTCAGGAATGTGCCTCCGACCAGCTCGGGGGCAGAGGCGGCCTTCTCTAACTCGGAGCTGCAGGCGTGAGGGGCCAAGAAGGAGACCATCTTCCCTGGAACAACGAAGAGCCGTGCGAGCCTGCGGGCGACGGGGTGCGTCCGTGTGTTCCGGGAGAGCCATGCCTTTCCTGCTGATGGGACAAATTCGGGTTCATTGCAGAAACCTTGGAAAAATGTAGAGCAGAGAGGAAGAGCCATGCAATACAGGTTTTCTGAAGCAGTAATCACAAGCTTTGGAGCAAAGCTGTCCATCGCATCGTCCCCGACCCCGCGCGGCTCTGAGCCCTGGGAACCTGGTTTGTCTGAGCCCAGACGGGCTGTCCGTGTGAACTGCACCCCAGATTAGGAGTGAAAAAAGGTTAAAAAAAGGTTTTTCCTTTTTTTAGGAAAGGTTTAAAAAAGGTTTAAAAAAAAGGCTTAAAAAAAAGTTTTTCCCTCCCTGAGGAGGGAAAAAAAAGGTAAAATACCTCATTAGTAATGTCTGTATTGGTTATGTGTTGAAAAGATAATATTTTTGTACAATAGGCTACATTAAATATTTTTAATTTTTTTTAATTTTTAAAAAGATTTCATTTATTTGAGAGAGCAAGAGAGAGAGAGCACAAGCAGGGGTGAGTGGCAGAAGGAGAGGGAGAAGCTGGCTCTCCACTGAGCAGGGAGCCCCATGCGGGACTTGATCCCAGGACCCCAGGATCATGACCTGAGCCGAAGGCAGACCCTTCACCGACTGAGCCCCCCAGATGCCCCTATTTCATTAAATCTACCTCATCATTTTTTTTTGTAATGTGGCTCCTGGCACGTCCCAGGTTCCCTATCTGGCTCACTTCGTGCTCCTGCCGGCCAGCGCTGTTCCACGGGGTCCAGGAACTCCCTCCTTTCAGATGGAGAAGTTCCTTCAGGAGGACGAGGCCTGAGGGGCCGAACCTGGAGGAGGTTTGGGTCTGATCGCCCGTGTTCGGTCGGGGAGACCCGCTGACTGCTCGGTGAGGTCTCTGCTTCATTTGTTCATTCGTGTGCCACAAACCACGGGGCATCGCGCCAGCCTGTGGGCCCCGGGACGCAGCGTCTGCCCGAGAGAAGCTTACAGCCCAGCGGCTCCGCTGCGGGAGGGAGGCCTGGACCGAGCAGAGGCCTGGACACAAACAAGCTGGCACTGAGTCCCGTGCCCTCGGAGGCACAACCAAACAGCAAGGTTTTGCAGGAAAGGCCATTCATGGACCCACAAAAACCTGGAAGAACTTTGACTCCTGTCTAGGATGCCATCTCGCAGGAAAGTGGCAGGGTCATCCCATAAGGATACCCGAGCCTTGTTCCCTGTCCAGGGAGCTCCAGCTTTGCTTGATCCCCGGGGGAACCATAGAAGCCATACGCGTCCAAGACGATTTGCTTCAGCTGTAGCCAGAGCCTATGACGTCGGGGTCCAACCTCCCTGCAGATGGGTCTTTGGGGAAATTGAGGGCAGCGTGTGATCACTGACCCCAGGGGAGCCGCAGGGCAGGTACGATGCACTTACATTCCCAACACACACATGTGCACACACGCACGCACGTGGAGGATGCAGGGCTGTGGGGCTGCATGGGGGAGATGCTCACACTCTCCACAGCGCAGGGATCCCCACTCCCATCCCAGCTCCGCAGCCGGGGGGCCTTGCTGCCTTCATCTGAGCACCCCGTCCTTGTCTGTCCGAGGCGCCGTCCACACCGTCGGAAGGAAGGTCCACGTGCGTGGGGTGGGCCAGGCTCGGGACAGCAGTTGAGCTCACCTCGGGGAGATGGGCATCCTTTGTTCTTGCGGGGAGTTTTGGTGAAAGGGAATCTCTACTGCTCTGAGCCGGGCGGGCCAAAGCTCTGCTCTTCTCTCAAGCCCCGGGAAGAAAAGTTAAAGCCGCAAAGGAGGTTTCGAGGCTTTCCTTTGGAGAAACAGGAGGCATGACGTGGAGTTTCCACACTGCTGGGCAGGGTGGTCTGGCGGCTGGCTCAGCCTCGGCCCGCGGCGGGGGGGCTGTCTCTGTGTCAAGCCCCCAGAGCGGGCATGGTTTCTGATGCCCAGGCGTCTATCGGGGGGCATGATTGCCATGATTCCCAAAGGGGCACTGGGGAGGAGAGAGCACTTTGAAACTCAGGCTGGATTTCCCCCCACACTTCCAAAGAAAGGGTCCTGGGAGGGGGAGACATCTGTGTGAATCCACTTGCAGACGGTTGTCATCACCATAAGAACTCGAGTTAGTATTTGCAGAGAGCTTAGCACGGTGCTGGCTCATAGCAGGCTCGTTAAATAAGTAAACACAATCAGGGAAATCTGTGGTGTGCCAAGGACCGAAAGGGGGTGAAGGGTAGAAATAAAGCAGAAGACAGGACCGTGGAGCAGAAATGAGCCTGAGTCCCGGGACAGAGCCGGGAAGGGGACCAGCAGAACAGCCGGGCCGGAGAGGCTTCCGGGAGGAGGTGGTGGCTGGCCGAGCCCGCCAGCTTCTAACCCAGCCGGGGGTGATTTTCGGGTTCTTAGGAATTCTCAGAAGGCAAGCTTGGGTTAGCAAAACACATGAAGTGTCTGAAAACGCTCTGAAGGAAATAACGTCCAGGGATTCCGTTGGGGGAAAAAAAAATTCCCCCAGACAGAACTTCATGCTTTGGCTGTGCTCCAGAACTTTGGGCTGGCGGTTTCCGTGCCCACGGAGTCTCCCTGCCCGTTGCTCAGGGTTCTGACATCATGCGAGGGAAGGAAGTGACAGGAGTCCCGTCTCCTGCCCACCCCATCTCAGTTATAACCCCCCCCAGCATGTCTCCCCCGGGGGGAAGTTACACCCCAAGGCACTTTTAGCACATGAAGTCATATACCTGTTTGGTATCGGGTTTTCCCCAGCCGGGATGCCTGCTGGACACTCGCAGGGGTGCAGAGCCAGCGCGGGAGCAGGACGGGGCCGCTGAGCTCACAATGGCCCTGACTCATGAGCGGCTCACTCCTTCCACGCGGTCTTCCCCACCCAGCTGCCCGCATGAGTCAACATCATTTATTCAGCACCTCTGAGTACAGAGATCCGTATTGGGGAGAAAGCTGGCCTGTTCCAGGGGTGGCCAGAGTCGGACAGGGCAGCCCTGTACTACCCCCTCCACCAACTGAGGATAGCCGGGGCCATCTATGCATTTTGTAAAAACCGCCTCTCCTACGTCGTATCCCTCGAGTTCCATGTGTGCGTGCGTGTATGCAAGTGTGTGCTGAATTCACGGAATGAGCCCTGGTTTGGACGGTCAGGAGAACCAGAGGGAAAGCCAGATCTGCCTCTTGGCTGTGCCTGAAGCCAAACACACCACCTCTCTGGGCCTCTGCACTCCCTTCTGAGGACTTGGGTGATAAGATCAGCCTCCCGGCTCTTCCTGGAGAGCGCAGGCAGGGGCCTCCCGTAAGCCCAAGAAGAGTGGTTCTCCACCGGGGGCGGTTTTACCCCCGGGACATCTGAAATGTCTGGAGACATCTGTAGTTGTCACACTGGGCGGGAGAAAAGCCCCTGGCATCGAGTGGGTAGAGACCAGGAATGCTGCTGCTGACCCTCCAGGGCCCAGCCCGGCCCCCAGGACGAGCAGTGACCCAGCCCCACATGTCAGCAGGGCCCTGGAGAAGCCCAGCCCCAGGGCACCATGATTCTTCGAGCGCCTGGCTCGAAGAATCCCTGACCCGGGGCTCACCACGGCCTGGCCAGACGGAGGGCCCTGTCCTGTCTCACTGTCTACAGCTTGGTTTATTCGCCTTTTCGCTGGGGCTGCTGACAGCCCCGGGAGGGCCCAGGCACGCGCAGCTGGTCAGGGCACAGAGCAAGACGTTCCTCCTTGTGGGCAGGGGCAAGGAGGGGAAACCGATGTTGTTCAGAAGGGCCCCCGAAGCTCTTACAAGGGAGACTGTCTTGCAGCTCAGTCCCCTCTGGGATCCCTTATCACCCCGTGCTTGTACTGCCGGCGATTATTACAACGTCAACGAAGACTGAGAGCATGACAGGGGCTGACATCACAGCAGGATGAGAGGGCGGCCTGGTGGCAAAGTGGGGTGAGCTGGGAAGCCCATAGCTTCCCATAATAAAATGCCCCATTTAGATTAATGAGGCTGGTTTTTACTCATTCATGAGCGGGGAATTAATCCTACTGGTGAGATCTGTCCCTTTGGGTTTTTAATGATGAGAATCACGGAGTCCAAAAGCAGAAAGTGCAAAGCTGATGGCAACAGTATTTTTAGGGGCCTGTTCAGAAGCAATTAGCGACTCGGAGCAGAGACACGGTCCCGACAGGATGGCCCACAGGAGACGGCGTGAGGCCGGAAACCAGCGGCTGAAATCATCACCAGACGAGGGAGGCTTTAAAGTCCCAACTTGGGGGAGACCTGGGTGGAGAAGAATCCTGTTGCCCTCCCTGGTTTGGAGGAATGTTGTTCTTACTTCTTGGTCCCTGAAATCCCAAGACCCCTGCAGTCCCAGCCCAGGCCACAGTGGCCCTGGGGACAGGATCAATCCCTGCTGGCCTGTCCTCTGCTCTGTACAGAGGCCACCCTGCACGTCCCCTCCACCTGCCGAAGCATTTCCACGCTGTGCACCTGGGAGCCTGGGGGCGGTAAGAGGACGCAGAATGCAGGGAGGGGGCAGAGCAACGAAACGTACTGGTATGTGGCAGCGAAAGTGATGCTTTATGAGCAAGCAGGTGTCTGGACCCGGCTAAGTCATAAATCACAGAAGCAGGTGAAACCCGGCTTCCTAGGGAAAGCCAGAGCAGGGAGGCGGGCACTGCCCTGCCTGAGAGATTGTCCCCCACTGTGCAGCAGCTCGCAGAAGGGCTCAGGCACCCCACCCCAGAGCTCTCCCCATCAGCAGTCCAGGGGTTTGGGAATGTCAGGGTACCCGGAGTTGAGGAATTACAGTTTTGCTCGTTCACAAATCATACCTCGTAAACTTCTGCAAGATCCTTCGTCACTTGAAAATAAATTTAGAAAGTCAGTGCATTAAGGTTACACAATCTCGGTTGTTTACCAACAAGGATAAGAGAATGAAGTTACATAATCCTGTGTGTGTGTATGTGTGTGTGTGTGTGTGAGAGAGAGAGAGAGAGATTCTTCCCAGCCTTGGAAGCTCGAACTGGCCTCAGCGTGGCGGAGACCATGGAGGACCGTTTGTGGTGCGGACTTGGCCTGCCTGGCACACTTCTCCAAACCTGTGCTTAATGCCTGAGATGCAGACAAAGGGTCCTTGTGGGCCACTCAGTGCCCACTGGCAAGGCTCGTCCAAGGACAGAGTAACCTTGCTACACCTCTCAGAGTGTAAGAAGTTCACAAACTGTAGCCTAAGTGGGGGTGAGGGAGAAGGGAAGGTCATGACCATGACAAGATGACAGTAGCAATAACAGTGGTCCCACAGCCCAGCCTCCCCCCACCCCGCTCGTGCCAGGTGCCAAGCCCCAGCTTCATGCACACTGACACTCACGGGAGGAGACACAGGCTCTCTGAGGCTAAGGACGCCTGACCCAGGTCACAGGGCTGGAAGGTGTCAGAGCTGGATCCAGACCCCACCCCATCTCCCTCAACTCTATCCTTTCTGATTCCAGAATCCACCCTTGGACCCAATGCATGCCGATGGCATCAGCACCTTGCAAGATAGTTTTATGATCACTTCTGTAGGCCCGGAATGTTCCTCCGCGGCCATTTGACAAGCAGCCATTGGGCATCAAGTGTGTGAAGCCAGTGTAAATAAGGCGGAGTAAAGGAGGCTCTGTGGTCAAGGAACAGACCACTTCTTGTGCTTGAGTGCTTGGGTGAGGGGCAATCCAGGATGACTGCCTGGAGGAGGTGGCATTCAGGGCATACTTCAAAGAACTAACAAGATGTAGGGAGGCAGAGGAAAAGGAGAATTTATTCCCACTGGGCAGGGTTGCCAGGGTGGCCCCTGGGGGCTACACCTGGGCATGGCTGCTCCTGGAGACCTGTGCTATCCTCCTGCAGGGATGGTGGATTAAATCCTCCGGTGCTCCTGGGGAAAACCTACCACGTGCCAGGTCCCTGCTCATCCGGGATGAAAGCGGTCCAAGTCACTGTCACTCCCTCAGGGAGGCAGTAGAGCGTCGTGCAAGGAGTGCAGGCAGCTCCGCGTGAACCCCAGGCCCCTTTCTCATACCCCTCTGCAAAGTGAGGCCCAGGCTGCCGCGTGAGGGGCTGCCCCTTACTGGTCACGGAAGAGGAAGCCTTCCATAAATGGAGACTCAGAGAGATGTGGACCCTGGGGGAGCCACAGAGGGAACAGGACAAGCTGGAGAGGGTGGGCCCTCAGGATGCAAGGGAGGCTCCCCGGGGGAGGTCAGGGCTGCGTGGCAGCAGAAGTCCCCCAGGGCGAGGACGAAGGGGCAGGGAGAGCATTCCCACACCAACCTCCGAAGCCTCTCTCCCCCGGGAGGTGACACAAAGTGCGACGTTTAGAGACTTTTATTAAAGGTGGGAGGCTGTTGGAAGCTTCCTCCCTGGTACGAAACCTTGGCCACCCTCAAAAACTCCAAGGGGTACTTTCCCGGATAAAAATAACGCTCGGAGGGGCCGCGGGAAAGGAGCGCTTTCTTCCTGTGTTTAAGCTTCTTCGGAAAGTCTGAGCGCGTGGCCGCCGCCCCTGCCCCAGCGCGCAGCAGCAGCGCGGGGCCGCCCGGGGCCGCAGGGGG